>NC_142009.1:242667532-242967532 GCF_049901735.1 Notechis scutatus | reverse complement strand
AAAAATTCAATGTGCTCAGACTGGTGTGGAATGATGGGAGGTGTAATCCAATAGGCCTGGAGGATTCTAGGTTGGGGAAGGCTGATTTCAACCTTAATGGGCATACTGTGCCAGAATGTAATGGTCTTTCTCCAGGCAAAACTGAATCAGTGGGTGGTGCTGTCACTAAGAAAGAAGGCTGGTCTGGATCCAGTCCCCTACACTCCAGACAGATTAGAACTGTCCAAATGGATACATACACTTGATCAACTCCTTGGCACTGTCTTAGGTGTTAGATTTCTTTAAAAAAAAAACCAAACCAAACTGCTGCTATAACCTTTTGCATTGCAAGACAGACTTGTATGATTTACTTTCAAGGGAATGGATGAGTGCAGCATGATGACCTCCTAAGGATTTATTTTTATTTTTAGGATTCAAATCCTCATTTTATTTTGACCAATTGAAAATTTATTTATTTTTTAAATTGTACATTTGCTTATATTGTGTTTCCTTATTGTCTTTTTGGTCTTGTTAATAACCCCCATTTTATTCAAAAATCATATAGAGGTTGAAAAATGCAGATTATCTGGCTAAATCTCTGACCAGAGCTGAAATGCATTATTATAGCATCCCAAACCTTTGAGCAGCCAGTCTCCAATAGAGCAGAGTCTACCTCCCCCATTGCTAAGCAGCTTTTGCATTGTTAGATATTAAATTACTATTCCCCTCCTCCCGTTATCTGTGTGTCTATGTATTGGATCCTAGTGATTGCCTGGACAAGTCACTGCAGTTTTCTTGGCAAGATTTTGTAAATGATTTGTCACTGCGTCCTTCCTAGGGTTGAGAGAGAGTATCTGGCTCAAAATAATCCAGCTGATTCTGTGCCTAGAGCAGGACTAGAACTCTCACTGGAATTCTATAGATCTCTATAGATGCAGTGGGGGTGGGGGAGTTTTCAAGTTTTCAAGACAGCACCTGGAGCCACCTAGAATAGCCCCAGAGCAAGATAGACAACACCAAACAAAAAAAATGAGAATCCTATTTCTGGAAAAATTCATTCTAAATTCTAATGATATGTGTGGACTGTTTAGGAAATAAAACTATTGTTCTGAAAAGCATTACCTTTTTTTAAAAAAAGACTTCTTCTTTGAAATTGAAATGAATACAATGTCATTTTATCCAAAATTCAACAAATAGCTCATATTTCTGTTTTTGTTACCATTTTTATTTCCTGCCCAATGCCTTGAAGGAATGCACTTGGCATTAGGCCCCTGTGTATTTGAATCTGAGCCATGTTTCAATGTCCTTGGCCAGCCAAGATTATAATTTATAACGTTTGTATTGATTTTCTAATTGATTTAACAAGTCATTAAGGCAAAAACAATTCCTTCATTCCCTCTGAGATCTATTGTTTAGGAATGAGCAATATTTCATAGCATTCATCCCACTTTTCCACATGGCAGGTGATTCCTGAATTTAGGAAATTCTCCAAACTCTGGGAATTAATAGGAGTTGGCTTGGAGTCTGGAGGAGCTTTGAATCTCTCAGTTGAGGAGAAACATAGGTTAGTTATTTGCTGGGCACATGCTCTAAGATGCAAGTTCTGCTCCATGGTGAAACATAGTTGGCTGGGTAACTGTGAACCAGACTTTCTTTCTCAACCCTAGTTTCTGAAATCCACTAAACCAGTGGTCCCCACCTTTTTATGCCGCGGCCCGGTGTCAGCTGAGGCGCCCGCCATCTTGTTTGATGAAAAAGTGGCTTCCGTGAGCTTTCTACCCGAAAAGCTCACGGAAGCACTTTTTCCATCAAAGGGGGGGGAGATGGCGGCGCCCAGCAAAACATCAGCGGCCCGGAGGATTTGTTCCACGGACTGGTGGTTGGGGACCCCTGCACTAAACCACATTGAACCAAGATGGTAGATTACATTTATAATGTTCACTGAAGCGATCTTAATCCTGAAGTGGATTGATTAGATTGATCCTCATTCTCTCTCACACATATATATGTTATCTACATTCTGTACAATGGGATTAATATTTATTTATTATGTTTTCATATCTTTGGACTCAGAAAATTACTCCCAGCAGTTACACCATAAAAACAGAAAAAAAATCCAAACTATTTCAAAAAACTAAATTTAGATCGGATTTAAATTTTAGATTCAAAACAACCACAAGGATGAAGTGCTCTATATAAGCTATTCTCAATCATTATTTCTGCTCTTTTTTGTTGAACAGTTCTGGCTTTAGAACTAACGCCTCAAAGTTGTTGGGATTCCTAGAAGAACAGATATAAAGATACCCCATTGATAACAGTACAAAGCTATTTTGAATTTAAACTAATATTGATCCCATGTCAACCAAATCAGTTTTAATAGAGCGGGTGATAGCATTTCTTCATTATCCACAGAACTGTCAACAGGGAAAAGTGCAAACATTTGTTCTCTGCTGCCCAGATGATGAGACTAGATGGCTTGGGCTTTTCTTATAGTAGTAGAAGTTGAAGACTAGGAGAAACCTTGTGATGGAATAAAGACAATAATGGAGTCACAAAGAGAGGCTTGGAGTTCAAAACAGAATCTAAGCAATCATTTGTTGGGAAGCTCTGAATGTCCTATCCCGTTTGGAATAGAAATCCTCCAAGCCATGTCCATTTGATAATTAGTAGGTTTTGATCTCATTCTAATTAAAAGTGCAAGATTAAGAATAGAAGAGTAGCTAGGAAAAAAGTGACCATCTTACACAGAACTGGAAGTATAGATGTGCATCCTAAATTTGTAAGCGACCAAACCATGATTTGAATGTATGTTAAAGAAAAATGTATGTTAAGTGAACAAATGCAATCACAATCTTAACTATAGAAGATCCCCTCATATAGTTTCAAGGTAGAATATGTCAGTGAAGATTCTCAGTCCTCCAAGTAGAATTGCCTGGAAGTTTAGTCATGGCAACAGGACTTCTTCTCTTTTGGGGTTTGAAACGTTTCGCTGCTTATCCAAGTAGCTTCTTCGGTCTTTCATGGTAGAAATTTTGCGTAAGAAATTTGCCACATGAAAGCATGCAACAGATGTTGAACGTGACAGTTCCTATGACAGTTAATGAGGGGTGAAGAGAAGGAAACCACCTGCTGTACTATTTGAAGATACCATCTAACGCAGCAGCACCAGGAGCAGGTTAACAAGAGTTTGAGTGACAGCTCCGATTATTTGTTTTTGTTCTGGTGAAGGTGGAGCAGTACTTTGAAACTCAAGCAAGCCTGGAATCAGACTTCAGAGACACCTCAGACAAAATGAAGATTAAGAACGTGCTTCAGTTTATCTCTGTCTGAAATGAAACCTCCGTAGATTTCCATGTTCCAACTGTTAGATGCTAGAAAGTCCAGGAGGCTGGTTCTGAATGATGTTCATAGTCCCCAACTACACATCTGCAAAAAAAAAAATTAATAACCCTCTGGCTGTACAAGAAGGAACACAAGGTTGTGTAAGGTGGGGTGGTGGCACCTTTTGATATATTTCCTGGGTGGAAAGATCAAAAAAACAATATAGGCCTAAGAGTGAAAAGGTTTTCCACATACAGCCGTTCTGTTCAGTTTTATTTCTGGATTGCTGCTCTTCACACTTCATCAGAGGCTGCTCTAAAGGTTCCCTGAGTTTTTGGAATTGGACAACTGCCATGCAGCAGGAAATCTCTGAAGAAGATGCTGAAGTTACTTTTACCTTTTTTTATTTAGCCTTTGAATCTTTTCCTTGGAGATTGTTTCTGAGGCCCATCTATAGTTAATTAAGATTGAAACTTCATCCTCCTGACCCCAGGAATGACTGAGAAAAGATTCATGAATGGCAACTATAAAACATGTATAGAAAATGTTTTATGAGTTGACACAGAGCTGAATTTTTCCCCAAAATAAATTGGAATGTTTTGACTTGTAACTTGCTTGTTTTCTTACTTTTTTTATATCACTATTAACTCCTGTGGCTAATTATACCTTTTAATAAAGGACAAAATAGTTACCCTCAAGATTGGCTAGTTAATTATTTAAACTATGCAATGGCTCATTCAGCCTCTAGAATAAGGGGAGTTTGCTAGAAAAAAATGTTCTTATCTTATGTGGTTTGAGATATGGAAAGGGAGGATGAGTTTAATTATCCACCTTTTATAAAATTAATTACATTAACCAAAAATTAAGTAATTCTATACAATTGTGTTCCCAAAGAAGCAGAATTAATATGTGGGCATTGCTAGAGATTGGAATTCAGAAATAAAAGCACATCTATTACCTTTTGATTAAAGTTCTCAAATTTCTTAACCACAATAAATGCAAAGTTATATATGAAACTATTTAACAATAACTAAATAGAGGCATATTGCAAAGACTGATCGGATCATCTGGGAAATTAAGAGTGCACCCTAGAACAAAAGGGCACAAATGCAGAAATTGTAAACATGACATATAAAAACAGTCAATTATACTAAACCACACACTTTAGTATTTTTTTTTTAAACAAATGCACTTTTTATTTTGGGGTTATTGGTCTATAAAATTAACATGGTTATGCCACTTTATTCCATGTTACAGACATTTCTGATTTACTGATGACATAAAAATATCGCCTTATTATTACAAGTAAAAACTAAGGCATGCAATTATAATTAAATATATACATGCTAATTTTAAATACATTAAGACTTTATCTTTGGAGTTCAGTGCATTTAGTATGCTGTTTGGTAAATAAAGTAACATCCTTTTTTGATAACATCACCATGCCTAATCCTTAACTGTATACTAGCAATAAATTATGGAATTTAATGTTTCTAACCTTTGTACATCTGTTAGATTAATTAAGTTCCTGACCTATTCTGGTAAAATGGTTAATTGCCCCCCACCTCAATATGTCCTCATTCTGTACCAATTAATATAACATATATTTATTTTATTTCTAGCATGCTTTCACTCCAAAGAGACAAGGCAGCACAGATAGAACTCAATGAGGTAGGTATGGCTACAGCAAAAGTCACTGGCCCAGGGTTAGCAGGGAGTTTCATGGTTGAGTAGAATTTGAATCTTGGTTCTCCCTCATCCAGGTCCAACATTGCAGGGTTTTTAAAAAACCATCAATTAAAATAAATAAAATTTGATGCAAGCTTATTAAATGATGTCATTTGATAGAGATGAGAATTCACATGACAGCTAGGATCACATATGTCAACCCTACTGCTTCTATTTGTCGGTGAATATTATTGGAACTGAAAATCAAGGCAACGAGGAAGATCAAACCAGTTGGTTACCCAGTAGTCTTTCCTTAAAAATATCCATATTTTTTCAAATGTTATCCTTTTTCAAAAAGTTGGAAAGATCAATTTTCAGTTATAACATTCATACAGAAGGAGCTACTCCTGCAGTTAAGTTACATAAAAGTGCCCCACATTAATTTAATATTATTCATACAAATAATATACAGTGTTTAATTTTACAGTAAAAAGATTGGGATAGCAGCAAAGGGTGACTAATGACACTCTAAACCCACTGAAGTTAAAATCCTGTATTCACTGATTTAAAAATAAGCCCTCCTGAACTCGGTGGAACTTACTTTTGAGTAGATCTGGATAGGATTGTACTACTCAGAAATTCATTTTTTTTCTTTTGCAGATCACAACTGTGACTGCTTTCCCTCCTAATTATCCAATTTTTAAAAAAATCTTTTTTCCCCTTATATCCTAACACAACATGTGGAATTAACTTTATTATATCATCTATTGCATATCCATAAGCCAACATACCTCCTAATCCACTGGCAATAAAAGAAAGCATGCAGTTATCATTTATGAATTGAATCAATACATTTATTCATTCAGTATAGCATCGCCACCTCAATGGGCACCCTTGCGCCTATACTGTCTTTTCGTAAGTGTAAATAGCTGATTACAGTATAAGTGCCTCTTCATTGTGGAAAAAAACTAATTCAATCCCAAACATAGAAAATAATTTCTCAAGAAGAAAAAAAAAGAGATGTCTATCTTTTTGAGAGGTTTACCTATCTCAAGTGCAAATACAGTACAGAAGAAAGCTTTATGCACACTCAATTTTCCGGACATTATACCCTGAGTCGTGCACTTTGTCTTGCACCACAAACATTAAATGTAGTCCACATACCGATGGAACCAACCTGAAAAATGAAACAGAGGCTGCCTCCAAGTCTCTTATGCCTGCTGTCACAGGCAAGTCCACCGAGTTGTCATAAGGTCTCCTCAGATATGGTAAATTTGGGCTTTAACCTGACAGACCTTTTCCTGATGGTGCCTTTGGGTGACAAGGATATAGTGTCCATGATACTCCGGTCTTCTTCCAGTTGCTTGGCTGTGCAGTTTGGAGTGGGCACCTTCACCGTGTTGCCAAACTTGGAATAGTCTACGGAGTATTGTCCATCCTCCTCCGTCACGATAGGCACAAACCTTTGGCCCCAAAGTATTTCATCGGCGAGGTAGGAGGTCCTGGCTTGGGTGGTGATGCCCGTGGTTTCCACCACCCCTTCAAGGATAACAATCACCTCCAGGTCCTCGTGGTGAGTGAGGCTGGTGGGGGTCACCTCGTACAGGGGGCTATTCCGGTCTATGACGTGGTAAATGATGAGCGGGGAGACCAGGAAGATGCTATTGCCTCCCACCGGGTTCTCCATCTGGATCTCGATCTGGTTGAGGGGCATCACCTCGCCCTCCTGGCTGGTGCTTTTCTTCACCACCTGCATGCGGATGGTGGCGCTGATGATCATGCTCTTGCGCAGGTCGCCCACGCGCAGCATGAAGCAGAGCTTCCCCCCGCGGAGCGCGATCACGGCGTGCTTACTGAAGATGAGCGTCTCGGCGCGGTGGTGCGCCTGCGAGGTCTTCATGAAAATGCAACCCAGCATGATGGCGTTGATCAACAGCCCCACGATGTTCTGCACGATGAGGATGAGGATGGCGACGGGGCACTCTTCCGTGACCATGCGGCCCCCGAAGCCGATGGTCACCTGCACCTCGATGGAGAAGAGGAAGGCGGAGGTGAAGGAATGGATGTCGGTTACGCAGGGCACAAAGGGGGCCGCCGCCGCCGCCGCCGCCTCCCGGTCCTCGAGGCCGGCTTGAAGGTGCAGCTGCTGGGTGTTGTGGTCCAAATCCCCGTGGGCGAAGGCGATGAGCCACCAGATCATAGCGAAGAGCAGCCAGCTGCACAGGAAGGTCATGGTGAAGATGATGAGCGTGTGGGGCCACTTCAGGTCCACCAGGGTGGTGAAGACGTCCTGCAGGAAGCGGCCCTGCTCCCGGATGTTCTTGTGCGCCACATTGCACGCCCCGTTTTTGCCCACGAACCTGGCCCGCCGCTCCCGGGTCCGGTGGCGCGTGTGATCCGGGACATCCTCGGCCAGACGGGTCAACACGTACTCCTCCGGGATGATCCCCTTCCTGGACAGCATGCTTGGCATGGGCTGCACCCTCCCACCACCAGCGACCCTCCTGCCCCGGCTACGGCCACGTGCCCGCCACCGCTGCGAGGGGGGGGGGGACGGGACGGACGCCAGCCAACGGAGCCCCAAGGCCTCTTCGCCGGCGCTCGCACTGCCCTGGCCCGACTCCCTTCTCCGCCCCGCCAGTCCCGGCGAGCGCCGTCCGCTTCCCCAACCCACCCCCGCTCCTCCAGCTGCGCACGCCAATCACAGCTCGCTTCGACTTTGGCGAGGGGGCGGCATTTCGTGACTTTCTCCTGACAGCGAAGGGCGGCAAGCCAACTAAGGGTCGTCCGGCTCTTGGAGGAAACCCCACGCGAGGAGTCGTCAGGTGGCGGCGGCGGCGGCCGCCTGGCTCGAACCGCCCGTTCTCTAATCCGAAGACAAATAGAGTCGGCAGGGGGCGCTCTCGCGCCGGGGGATCTCAGCGCGAAGGTTTCTCCCTCAGGATCAGCGCAGGCAGAACTCCTGGATGGCAGAGTGCCGCCCGCCGCTAAGAGTCGGGTGGGTTGGAGAAGGTTTTCATTCTTCCCCTCAAAATCAACCTCAGCGGCCAAACATTAGATATCTGGTCTATTAAAGGATACAGTGCACCAATAATTGGGAGGTTGCCTGCCTTTCACCTTCCCTAAGAAGGTAGAAGTGAGATTTTCTTGAATTATATTCTCCTAAAAGAAAAGATATAATCTCTGGTCGGTGAAATTGATTCACAGGTAAATACGATACTTCTATTACAGCTATTCTATTCAGACATGAAACATAAACATTGAAGTATGAATTTACTGTTGGAGTGAGAAAAAGAGGCAGGACAACAGATCTGCAATTCATCTGATTTAAGGAAATAAAAGCCCAGCTTCTTTATTGTATTATTTATACCATGGTTCTCCAACCTTTTGTCTTTCCTGGGTCACATTGAATGAAGAGGAATTGTCTTGGGCCACATATAAAATACAGGTAGTAATCGACTTACAGAAGTTCATTTAGTGACCGTTCAAAATTACAGTGGCACTGAAAAAAGTGACGTTTGTTCATGTGATCAAAATTCAGATGCTTGGCAACTGTCTCATATTAATGCAAGTTGTAGTGTCATGTGACATCTTTTGCAACCTTCTGACAAGCAAAGTCAATGGAGAAGCAGGTTACTAACTCATCAACTGCAGTGATTCATTTAACAATTTAACAAGAAACAATTTAGCAAGAAACGATTTAGCAAGAAACAATGTCTCAGCAACTGAAATTTTGGGCTCAATTGTGAATTGGAAGTTGAAGACTACCTATACACACAATAGTGTGTGTGTGTGTGTGTGTGTATGTGTAAAACATGTAGCCCATGGGTTGCGGATTGGACACATCTGTATTATACTTTTTTACAAAGTTGCATTTCATAAGAACTGCTAATTTCAGCATACTTTAGTATACAACGGCTGCACTATAAAGTTACGTTTTACAGATTGTAGTCCAAATATCCATGGCATTCCAAAGTTCCTCTGCTATTCTGTTTCTTTCTTGATAAATTTGAATAGTTTGCAGGATCATTGGAAAAAGCAAACTTGGTATGACAGATTTTAGAAAAGGATTTGAAAACATAGTGCAATGAACAGTACTGTCTTCAGACTGTGCTTTCACCTAAGCTAAGCCAAAAAGCTACTTAGAGGAGCCTTCTTAATGCTACATTGTCTCCAGTTATTTATTATTAGATTTCCCACCCACCCACCCAGTATTTTTTGGCAATACAAGGCAGCATACGTACCTAATGCTCTTCCTTCTTTAATTTGCCCACAACAACAACCCTATGAAGTAAATAGCCCAAAATCACCCAGCTGGCTTTCATGCCTAAGAAAGGACTAGAACTTCCAGTCCCCTACCAAATTGTATCTCAATGATGCGTAACCTAAATATTACACTTCCACAAATACTTCCTCTACTTAGAGTTAGTGCCTGCCTTTCCTTCAGGAACTCAAGGTGGTGACCATCATATTACCTTCTATTATTTTTCTCTGCAGCCACCATCCAGTGAGAAGTGATTCTGGGATAATACAGAATATTTACTCTTTACCCCTTGATTTCCTTCTGACAGCTTGTGTGTTTTAAAATCAGCAGCTTTTTCTCTTGCCCTTTCCATAGCTTGACAGAATCTCTACTTTATATTTTTCTGTGCTAAGCAGCGGGTGAGTTCTGACAGACCAAGTGTGTTCTTTCCCTCAGGCAGGCAGAACCTGCCCCAACATGTGCATGCTTCTTAACCAAGTTTAATATGGGGTGCAAATACAATGAAAATCTTTCTGTCACATTTAGGACATAATGTACTGTGCAGGCTGATAAAAGTGTGTATAAATAGCATAGAAATTTGTGGTCGGAAAACACAGCATTCAGGATGAATGGCTCGTGGGTCTACTGGAAAATGAGTGAACCTTGAAGTGAACTATGATATAATCTTAAAGGATAGACAATACATTTATTTGAATTGCTTCAAATAAGATTGGAAGCTGATCTTTTACTTCAGGTGTGTCGAACTCAAGGCCCGGGGGCCAGATCTGGCCTGTGGGGTGCTTAAATCTGACCTGTGGGGCCATTCTGGAAACAGCAAAGGATCGGCCCACAGTGCCTCTGCCAGCAAAAATGGAGCTTGGGAGGGCTGCATGTGGTTCTCTGAGCTCAGTTTTCACTGACAGAGGGTTGCAGGAGGCCGTCACAGCTGAAATGGAGTTTGGGAGCCCGTTTTTGCTGGCAGAGCATTCAGGCCATCATAGGTGCCCCCAACACGAGTGACGTCAAACTGGCCACTCCCACCTTGGCCCCCCAAGGTCAAACAACTTTGATGTGGCCCTCAATGAAATCAAGTTTGACACCCCTTCTTTACTTTCCTGTTTTCTTTGTTTCTTTGCTGTTTTTCTTTTAGGCTTATTTTTACTATTGCATAATACTTTTAATAAAAAATATTTTAAAACATGGATGAGTCTTCTGTCCATACTAATGGCATGTTTCTACATATTTAGGAACCATAAAGGTTTTGATAGGATTTAAAATTGAAATATAGAGATTTTAAAATAAATAAAAAGTGTGAAGACTGATATTTAATATGCCACATGATTACCAGTGGTCAATTATGCAAAACTTTGGTAAGCTGTAGTATGCATATTTGGCAATTATAATCTGTATTATTTTATTTCATGAGCTAAATTGTTAATAGGAGCTAATTGTTCAGTTTTTGGCAGATCACGTCTGCTTCTGTGTACCAGATTTTGCATTATATTTTCATTTAACTACTTTTGACCAGTACAGCGGCCAGTGGCTTGAAGTCGCAATAATTTGGGAAATTGTTTTATGTTAAAATTGTCTATTATCCTGCCAACATGTACAGGTAGTTCTCAAACTTTGTAGTTCAAAGTTACAAGGCACTGAAAAATGTGACTTAAGACCATTTTTCTTCTTTATGATCATTGCAGCATCCTCATGGTCACACGATCAAAATTCAGGTGCTTGGCAATTGGTTCATATTTATGACCATTGTTGTGTCCCAAGATCGTGTGATCTCCTTTTGCGACCTTCTGACAAGCAAAGTCAATGTGGAAGCCAGATTCTCTTAACAACCTGTGTTACTAACTTAACAACTGGAGTGATTCACTTAACAACTGTGGCAAGAAAGGTCATAAAATGGGGTGAAACTCTCAACAAATGTGTCACTTAGCAAGAGAAATTTTGGGCTTAATTGTGGTTGTAACTGTAGTCCATATCCATGTGATATTCAAATATACATAATGTACATGACTACAGGTGTAGCTACAGAATTATTTTGCTGGTGTAGTTTTTGCCTATTAGAGATAGAAATGACTTAATGTAAGATGTTAGCTTTTAACATCTGGCAGAGCATTAATTTAAATATCTCATCATGCAAACTTGATTTTATTTCTTTTTAAATTTTTATTATGAAACTTGGTGATAAATCAGGGGAAAAGAAAATATATATAACTCAATAGCTCCCACTGGAGAAGTAAGATGCTCACACTTAAAAGGTAAAGCAATTGTACTTTATTTCTCAAGAACTTATAGAATAAGCTTTTCATTATTAAATATTTTTTATTTACAGATATTTTACATAATTAGAAAAATTGATAATAAAACTGTCCTTTCAAATGGTTTAATCACTTATATCGGATCTATTTGTCTGCTTGAACAAAAGAAGCAAACACACTGTCCTCTTTTTCCAGCAGAACTTCTGGTTTGTCATATTCCAAAATAACTCCTCTCTTCATGACAATAATCATATCAGCATTTAGAATAGTGTGCACCCGGTGCTGTAAGACAAACAGGTATGGTTAAAGTTTTCATTGCAACATATAACTATTTCTGAAAGATACGAAGTCTTCAATCAAATATCTTTCATATATATTCATATATCTTTCATATATTTTGGAATGCAGGCTCTCATTATTCTAGTCTATTCAAAATTCATATTTCAGAAAATAATATACCATTTTGGCTGAAAATATTTTACACACTGGCATGCAAGTTGTTATCACTTTATTTTCATCAAATCACATAATATACCACTTCACAGAGAATCTTACACTAGCTTTATTTTTGAAATCAAAAAGGCAGCCTTGGTTTTCATTAAGGAACAAGATAACTTTAATATCTACAGTGTTATGTTAATTCTGTTTTCATATTATTAATTTGCTTGTTGATTTTATATTATTCTATTGGTTGCACTGGTGGAAAGAGAGATATAAAATCAAACCGTCAGCCATATTCCATTCCTGTGTCCATTTACAGAGAATTATGGACAATTTGGTTCCTTATTGATTTGCAAATGTGTCTATATAAATTGCAATAAAAGGGATACTGCTTTTGAAGCAGGAAATAAATAGGTTTGGAGTTACAAATTGATAATATTATATTGATATTAAATTGATATTATATATTTAAACAGTAAAATATAACATACTTACTGCAATTGTCACTACTGTACGATCAGCAAAGGCAGTCATTACAACCTTCTGAAGAATGTTTTCCTACATAAGTAGATAACAAATGTTTATATTAATTAATGAACTCCCTTATATACATGGTAACACTGAGCAGTATTTCAATAATCATTAAAGAATTTTGCCTCCTTCTAAAACCATTATGCATGAGGAACATTTGAATCCCTGAACTTACAGTTGCCATATCAATAGACGCTGTGGCTTCATCCATGATTAAGATACTTGTTTTCCGTACAAACGCTCTGGCTAAGCAGAACAGCTGTCTTTGCCCTTGACTGAAATTTTCTCCACCTTCTGTGACTATTGCATCTGATTAAAGCAAATATTTAGAGAAGGAAGGTCATATAGAAACCCATGGATATCTTCCTTATACCAATTCATCATTCTGTCTCACTTTCTCATACAAAAGCATTACTTATATTATGCAATCGTGTATTCCTGAATATGTCATTTCCCTTTAATTTCCAAATTCATGTATTGTGTTCCTCTTCCCTTTATATATATGCACATACACATTGACGCTATTTGTACAGTTACAGATCTCTTTGACCAGCATGGAAAAACCACACCCAACAGACACATGATCAGGGACTGAGATTACAATGATCAGTTTTGTCTTCTTTGTTTTGTTTTCTTCCTATCCCTACAAGTATTTTTATTGAGGATACTGTTGTCCCACTGCATCATGACAAGTGTAATGGATAGAGGATTTCATGCCCTAATAACATTTTAATTTAATGGCTGCTATTCCTTCTACACAGGTCTAAGATTCAAGGCAATCTGAAAGCCATTGCAGATATAATTGCTAGGATTCTAAAGGGAAGCAAAGGAACACCAAAGCTCTGATCCTGGCTACCTACAAGTTTGCAGATCCAATTCATGATAATTGCCTATGAGCTACCAGGTGTAACTGAATGCAAAGATCCTTGGTTATTGTACTCTTAATGCTTTTGAGCCCCAGTATTTAAAAAAGGGAATGGCCTATAATAAACTTGAGTCAGGGACTTCCTCATGGCAGCTCTTTGACTATGAATGTCTTCCTTTAGGAAACATCGTGGGCCACTCAAAAGTAAACCTTCACTTAAAATTGAACAATGGTAATATGGCCAGACTTTGAGAATATAGCTTGATCACTTGACTGCATTACTTTGAAATTATGTCTATAGTATCAAGCATTTTCTGGAGGAAGACATTTCTAAAGAAAATGAGCAAATTATAAATACAGTTATTTATAGTTCTATCTAAAACAGCTAAAATTCAAATAGAAATGTTTTAAGTGTCAGTCTCTCCACAGTTAAAGGAACTATTACCTAGCCCTCCAGGTAATGCTTTAACCACAAGTTTCAGTTGTGCTATTTCCAATGCTTCCCATAAGGTGCTATCAATGCATTTATTTTCTGGATCCAAGTTAAATCTGCAAAAATAAAAATAAACACGAGTAAAAAGACTCAAGCTTGTCTGCGTTTTTGTTAATCTGTAGCAAGCACAATATATTATTACTACTGATATGTCTTATTTTAATACAAGGTAGGCATCTAGCAAATGAAACAGTTTTTAAATGTAACCACATAACCATCATATAGATACATTCCTGATTTCTGAAGAAGTTGGAATTGGATACGATCAACAAAAGCCTAAGAACAACATCATCAAATGAAGAAATACATTTATAAAAATGCACAAAAATAAACACATACTGTGCACTGTGTTTATTTTATGGGCTGTAGACACTGCTTCCTTGGATAGGAATTAAGCAAAATGAATATTCATTTTGTATTATAAATTATGCATATGCATTCAGATAAGCATAAGAAACAATTAGACTCATATTCTTAGAGTAAAATTTAGCAGAACATCATTTAAAACGAATTTCAAGAAGAGGCACATATAGAAAAGTTAAAACTTTTTTTGAGCAACGTGTGAACTGTGGAGGCAGGGGATGGTAGATCACAGTCTCAATCAAAAATACATCAAAGCATTAAAATCTTCTCCCATTTCTTTCATGTTCTTCTGTATCTATTGATATTAATGGAAGAGCAATTTCCATCAGCATTTTAAATAAGTTTTTGCATATTATTCTTTATCCTAACTGGGAAAATTGGATGACTAAACTTAATCACTGGAACCCTTACCTGATTGTGCCACTGAACAAAATAGGGTCTTGGAGAATAATTGACAATCTGGATCTCAGAGTTTGTAAAGGAAGCTTGGCAATGTCTATGCCATCTATAATGATCCTCCCTGTTGTTGTTTTAAAAAAACATGCAAAAGTTAATACTGTTAATAATATTTTCTAATGATATGAGATTACATCGATGGGAAATACATGCACATCACAGAACAAGAATTCATTCAATTAACATGGAATGCTCTTATAGCTACAATTATTTTGATTGTTCTTTATGTCACTGAGAATTATTTGATATACAAGACTGGAAAGTGAAAATATGTTTGTGCCCAATTAACAATAAAAAAATAGAGAAATGGAAGCATGACATATCTTTAACCTAGAGAGCTATAGGTTGCCTACTTTAAAGCAATGTGTGATCCAGCCACATTAAATGTTTTTAAAGCTTGTTAAGTCTCAGAAACAGAACATTCTGATTTGGAGCAGTGCAATGAGAAAAGTTTCATTCAAAGTGGATGGTGATTCAAGGTTGTTGCTGTTTTTTTAATCCTGAAAATACAGATGCTTGCATTATTTATGTATAAGCATCTAAAGGATGAAACAAATCAATTTTTTAAGAAAATGAAAACCAAGATTTTCAGGATGAAATGTCAAAGATGGAACCAAAGGTGAATGAATGTCATGATGCTAAAATGAGTGGATTAAGTAATAAAAGCAGCACTAGAGTATTCATAATCCTGCTCATTGGGAAAGAAATGAAACCAAGCGGCTGTGCATGCACCCGCACATGGAAAGAGCGAAGACCAATTTCTGAACAGCTGCACAAATGGGAATGATGGGGTTGCTTTGATTTGAGAAAAAATAAATGTCAAAGGCCATGAGACTATATGTTGTAAAGAACTTATTTCTAAATGTTTATGCATCCAAGAAAAAGTTGCAGATGAATTGCATATCTTTTAAAAAAGAGGATGGAGTATTAGTGATGGGTCTAATTAGTGATGGCTCAAGTACAATCAGCAAATTCCTGGCAACTTTTTCCACCCAGCAGTTAAAGGATGGGAATAATCTAATCTTGATTTGATTTTAACTAACAGGTATGGCTTTGTCTAATAGACAAAGCAGAAGGAAAATAGGGAGAAACTGACCACATGATCTTGAAATCCTGGATATTAAGGGGAAATGAAGCAAAGTGTAAACAGATACTTTGGAATTTTAAAAAGTAAATTTGAATAAACTATGATAAATAGGATTCCATAGCAGGATGAGTTAATGGAACAAAGAGACAGGAGTTCTTAAAAAGGGGCATGTTAAAAGTAAAATTATAGATAACTTCAAAAATGGAAAAATGTCATATGAAATCAACGCGGTTGCACAGAAAGCTTAATTAAACTGTGAACATCAAAAAAAGTCACACAGGTATGGAGCACTATGGGGTACATGGGGTTGGTCTGGAGATGTAGGGTTTATTTAGAAAGCTACAGCTCAGATATGTTCAAAATGATACAAAGGATTCAAATAAAATGAAAAAGGGCTTCTTCATATATATTCAAGAAAAGGACTAGTATATCAAATTTTCAATGAAAATAGCAAAAGAAAAGGCACTCTTACCCAAGTCCTATTTTGGCTCAATCTTCTCTATAAGAGATTATGTACTCCTCCATGCATTTGTAAATAGACATTGTAGAACCAGCATCCCAGCTTGAACTTAATATAGTCAGATAATGCGTATTGACTTCAAATGAGTAACAAATGCCAAAGATTAGATGGATTACATCCTAGGGTAGTAGGATAGTAAAGAAACTTGCTAAGGATTTTGTCCAAACTATCAATTTTGAGAAGTCCTGGGGTTGAAATATCAGATGACTAGAGGAAAATAAATATGCCCTATCTTCAATAAAGGAAAAAGCAAGTGCCAGGGAAGTACAGACCAATCAGTATGATACAAAAAACCTGGGAGATTCTAAATTCTAGAGCAGATTGTAAAGCGGTTCAACTTTAAATACCTAACCCTATGACATTCTGATTAGCAAAATAGTTAGATATTAGATGTCTGACATACCTAAAATAAAATTTTTGAATGCTTCCAGATTTGCAGGTGGAGTAGCTAATATTATAATTATTATATATTTTATATCAGTGGCTCCCAACCTTTTGGGGCACCAGGGACCAGTTCCATGGAGATAGGCTTTTCTGTGGGCAGGAGAGGGCGTGGTTTTGCATGTTGCCTACATCACGCGGATGGGGCTTCACTTGTTTATGCGGCCTGATAGCTGGCATACTGTGGACCAGTACTAGGGACCCCTGTTCTATATAAAAGAAACAGAATTCTCTCTTATAATGTTAATAAGTTAAAGAAGTATATGAAAATAATTTGAGATTTAGTGGAGACAAATGGAAATTTCTTCACTTCGGGAAAGTAACTATTGCATAGTATAGAATAGGGGATATTTGGCTTGGAAATAATACTTTAAAAAGAATTTAGAATTGTAGTTGATCATATGCTGATGTAATGTGAGTAACATACCAGCTACAAAGAAAAATGCAATGTTATTCTGCATGGATAGAAGTGGTTTCCAAACTACAGGAAGATTTCTTTCCACTCTGTTCTGCATTGGTGAGGGCCCCACCTCAAGTTATCAAGTCCATGAAATACTGAAATCTGAATCAGATGTAGAACAGAATAAAGAGGCTGAGGAGGGAACTTTGTCTTATGAACAGAGGCTGAGGGATACTTGTTAAACCCTGAAAAGAGATGATGGGGAGATATGATAGCTCTTTTCAAGAACCTGAAGAGCATAACAAAGAAGTAGAGTGAGAGAATTTTCTTATCATCTCTGCATGCATGCCAAGGATAGTGGATCTTACATTCAGATACGAAAAGTCCTATTGAATGTTAGGAAAGTAGATGACCTTTTCTTTACTGGATGACTTTAAACAGAGGCTGGACAAAAATTTATCCAACTGGATTGGGTGATCCCTTCCACTCCCATTATTCCAATGAAATGGGCAGGAATGTTATATTGCCACTTTTAAATAACTTTAGAAATCAAAATTAGATGATAATCCTTTGCTAATTTGGGGGGCTTGAGGGAAGCAAATAGAGCAAAATATATTTTATGTCTTCTTGAGATATTGGGGTTGGTGGGAGAAAAATGGACAAAAGATAGATGGAACCTTTGTTATAAAAGAAAACCAACCATAAATAAAACAAAAAGGGAAATGTTTACTTCACCAGTACAGATTTACCTTCAAAGGCATCAACCATTCTAAAAAAGGCTAGAGAAAAGGATGACTTCCCACTGCCTGTTCTGCCACATATTCCAATCTGAAAACAAAAATAAAAAATAAATAAAATATCTGAGCTAGGAATGATACAGGGGTTAGTATTAAAAGTACACAGTAGAAACACAGTTTGTCAGTGGCAGGTTAGATTCTTGTGAAGATGAGAAGTTATTAAAAATGACTTTGCACTTAGAAATACTACTACATAGAAAGTGCGCCTATACATATCATGGATCCTTTTCATATTATTAATTAATAAATATCACTTCAGTGTTTCTCTTTTAATTTCATAATTTCCTGAGACAAAAATTGGGAGATTATATACAATGTTATCTGTCCATGATTAGAATGACCCAAGTCTTGCTTTACAAATTTGGAGAGCTGGTCCAGGAGAGGAACAAAAAAATCTATTGCATGAGATATCATCCCAAATTGTGATCACAATATATTTAAAATTTAAGAACAAAATATAAATGGCATATCATGTGATTTTTTTTTTTAAAAAAAAAAAGTTAATGAATGCTTTGAAAGGTTTTAAAAAAGGGAAAGATTGATTTTAACTGATGCATTGGAAAAATAAAAACTTGAATGAAAAATCTTAAATGAAAAACAAAGGTTTTTCTTAAAACAGTATATGAAGTCTTGGGTGCTATATTTTTTGGGACTATAAATCTATGCATATTTACCTAAAACTAATTATGTAGCTTAACTTACTAGGGCTTACATCCAAGCAAGAATACCAAAGATATACAATAGAAAATACATTCATCAGAACAATATCATCTCAGAATCATTTTTAATAGGAGGGCTATCCTATATAAAATTCAGCAGTTACTTCCATTATGTTCAGTGTAGTTCATTACTTTCAGATAACTATACATTGTCATCTATGTAGGATTACTTTATAATATTATTATAACACTAATAAGAGCCATTTTGAAGGCTTAAGGCACCAGGCTAGAAAAAGACTATGAATTCTATTTTTGTTTTGAATGTGAAGCCAAGTGGGTGAGTTTGAGCCACTCACTCACTCTCTCAATCCTGAGAAGGAGGCAAGTACTGAAGGATG
Source organism: Notechis scutatus (assembly GCF_049901735.1). NCBI lineage: Eukaryota > Metazoa > Chordata > Lepidosauria > Squamata > Elapidae > Notechis > Notechis scutatus. Next base: position 242,948,606 of record NC_142009.1, on the reverse strand, counting down.
TTGCCAAGAAAATTGTAGGCACTAATCCAGGCATTTGCCAGGAATCAAAATTAACTCAAGGGGCAAAATTATATATATATATATCTCCCTCCCTCTCTCCCCTGTGGGGCTTCCAGATCCAGATGCATAGCAGGTACTGGCCATCAACCAGACATTGTGGTAGAAGAAAGCTGTGGTATTACACGTAGCAGTGCCCAGTGACAGCAACATCAGAATAAAGGAGAATGTGGAGATGGACAAGTACAAGGGCCTGAAAGAGGAACTAGAGAGTAAAAGCCAAAGTGGTCCCAATAGTAGTAAGAGGACTCAGGGCTGTTACTCTTAAGCTGGGAGAATGGCTCCAATAGATCCCAGGAATAACATCCGAGCTCTGTCCAGAAGAGTGCAGGGCTAGAAACAACTAAGATACTCCCCTCAATCCTCAAACTCCTGGGTTTCTAGTAGAGAACCCAGACTGAGGAAGAACGAGATCACTCATGGGGTGAAAAGGCATTATTTTTATATTCACAGCTCTAATCTTAGGAATATGTTTCTGGAATAATTGCCTGGTTTCGTCTGCTGCATGTAGTTTTATTTAAGTTGAGTTTAATTGTCATATGATTAGTGTACAAGATAAATATTTATATTACCTTTTGTCCTGGGGAGATATGGGCACTGACATGTTTTAGCACAGGCTTCAGGGTACTATCATAGCGGACACTCAGATTCTGTATTTGAATCTCCCCCTGATCAGGCCAGTTCTGAGGAATCTGCGCCGGAGCTAAATCCAAAAAGAAAATAGCCCACATCTGTTTGCTTGTTTATATGTATATATTAACCATTGGAAGCAAACACAATTTTTTAAAAGAATCCAGCACTTCATTAAATATAACTAAACAGGTTCTTCTGTAAATCATACAATATACTCACAAAGCAGCCCTTCATAATTTTCAGCCTCTGTTTTTATAAGAGTATTGAGTCTTTTCACAGCTCCCAGTTGAAGCTCCATATCAGCCAGGTTGCGAACCATCCAGTTTAGGTAATTAGACACCTAAAATCAATACCTAAATAAGATTAGTATTTGCAGTGCGCACGTAAATAGAAGATGCTTTGAAAACTATGCACCACAATTATCTGTTCCCAAAAGGAAGATTCTCCTGATGCAAGAGTCTGAATATTTTGTAGTTCTTCCATAGAAATCTACAGCAATAAGGCTGTTCGTATGAATAAAATGATTGCAAATGTATATCAGCATTGTTGACCAAATCAATTTACTTAAGTTAATTCAGCATGCAATGTACTACATGCTGTATATTTGGGAGAAAATACACATTGCATCCCTTTGAATGGAAAAAATATCTTTTCTTTAATTCACTTACCATCAGAGCATAGGTTAATCCTAAACCTACAAGTCCTGAAGAGAGTTTATTGCTTTGAGCATTGGTAATAGATGTAACAGCTGCAATAAGCACCACACATGCTCCAATATATTCCTAAAGATATAAGAAATGTGTGAGTGATGCCAACATCCAAGAAAGTACTATGGTTCTTATTCTTCATCACATTTTTATTTAGACCTTCCACAAAAAGTTATAAGTAGGGAACCCAGTTCTTTTCCTGTTTATTTTATTTTGCCACGACTGCTGAGTTAAGACAGGCTAGAGAACAACTGAAGAAGTTAACCCAATAACACTTGTGGTTGAATAAGGATTTGAACAAAATGTCTATTTTCTGATTAAATATGCAAAATAATATTAGTAAACATTTCCCCACTGAGTTCAGAATTAAATTAAGAACTTACAGAAATGATATGTAAACATATTTTTTTCTTTTTTTCATAGGAAGAGTTTAATCTTGTCAGATTTTTCTTTCTTTAATTTAATAAATTCAATCAGCTACAAAAACAATAATGAAATAATCTTTAACTTCTGAAAACTGGTGGGTGCAATTGCTAAAACAAGAGCATCCCATTTAAAATCAACTGGCAATCTTAAATAAGATAATAAGAATGACTAATTTTGTGTAAAAAAAAGAAAAGATTTGGGCAGGGGGCATTTACACAAGAGTAAAGTACTTGCCATACGAACTTCCAGCCAACGATTGGCAGCTGTAAGGAAAAGGGAAGCGATGTTGTTAGAATCCGTATATTCAAGAAGCTTCTGCTTAAACCGGGATTCATACCTTTATATACATATAAAAAAGATAGATGAACACAGTGGTTATTATAACAATTGTGGTATTTTAAGTCTCTTGTGTTGAAAGTATTGAATCTTGAAAATAGGACACACTACGTAAAATAATTATTTGTTTCATATTTTTCTTCTACTCTCTATTCATTTCATCATAAATAAATTATTGCTGGGTTTATGCTGCAGCTACACTACATTTATATGGAAAGAAAAGGAAAGAGGTGGGGTGGGGTGTCTGGTAATAGCATGCAGAGTTGGTGACTTAGTAGCCTATATTTGAAAACTGTGCAGCTATCAAAATCTGAAACTGTTAGCATTAGGTTAAATAAAGCAAAGAGGTGCTAACTAACTTTTTAACTTGTTTTTACCACTGAGCTAATTTTAGAAACTCAAGATCTGAGTTCTTTGCTTAGTGATTAGAATCCAAACTTCAAATGTCACTTCTACAAGCACATAAGGCAGCTGAAAAGAGTATCTAAATATAGCTGAGTTCCCCACAGAGGTTTGATGGTAAATAAAATACAGGAACTGATAAACGTCTAGTTGAATTTGGGTTAGAGGTGTATCAGCTAGTTTGAATTCAATTCACAAGAGTTTGCCTTGCCAGCAATTATTTTAGGCAAAAAATCTGAAATCTGGAGATGACATTTTAACCCAATGATAGCATAAAGGAGGTAGCATGAGGGAAATGACTTGTCCTAGCAAAGCTGCATAGAGAATTTCATTATTGGTTAGGGAATTATTCTCGTCTTCCCATAAGGGGAAAACTAGAAATTAAAAGGAGAAAGTAATCAACAATTTAAAAAATATAATGGAACAGTAGGTCTAATTTGCTTGTCAACATATAAATGTAAAAAAAATAGCTAATTAGCAGGAAAATGCTAATTAGCAGGAAAAAAATTCCAACAGCCTAACAAATGTATGATAATTATAGTAATTAAAATATAAATATAGAACTAATTTTGATGCTGCTACTCAAGGAGTTCATAAAACTGAAAATAGTTTGCAGGCTATGGTGACTCAGTGCACATTAGCATAATTATGGATGCTACATGTAGGACATAGGATGCTACACTAGTGGAAACTGGAATTTTCTATTGGAGGCATATTGTGTAGTTTCTGATTCCCCCCCCCACCCAATTGATGGACCATTACTGGTCCACACCCTGTTGGGAACTGGGCCACACAAGCAGTGGCCGAGCATGTGAAGCTTTTTTTGCACATAGGATAAGATTAAAGCGCAAAACGATCTCCTTCCCCACCCACTAGCTGCCACCACCAGTGCCGGTCTAACGGAGTCAGAAAAGTGGGGACCACTGCTCCAGTGCCTAAATTTTAAATTGAAGGATACAACATACATTTCACAATCCGTTCAATGGTAGAAACAGGAAGCATCATCTATGCAATTTAATGTGAATGAAAATATTAATGACTCAACATAGAGAAAGAAAATGTTTTCCCAAGAAAAATGTTGTCTCAGGTTAATGAAACAATGGGAGTTCCAGAAGGAAGATGCTAAATATCTAACTAGATAGAAGCAACTGACATTTTTTCTTAACTCTGTTCTTGGTATCCATAAAAATCATAGTTAGTGCTTACATGGTAACCACAACTAGGAGTAGCAATTCCATTGCTAAGTGGACGGACATATGACCCGCAATGGATTTATGAAATCACTTCCCATTCAGTCATTAAGTGAATTGCCATAATTCTTAAGCAAAACAGCATTGTAATTTTACAATTGTAATTTAATTGTAATTTTACTTCTATATTCTTGATTATTTCTGCTTGTCACAAGCTAGTTTTAAAAGTATACAATGGTGATTATGTTACTCTGGGGCATTGCAATGGTCATAAATGTATGCCAGTTGTGAAGTACCTGAAGGGTGATAACGAAATGGTTGCAAATGTGAGGGCCGGCTGCAAAGCTATTTTTAAACACCATTTTAACTCTGATAGTCATTAAAGAAGTCAGTTGGTAAGCAAGGACTATCTGTATTAGGAGCAGTGTGTGCCGTGCTAAATGATCTACAATTTATAATTCAAGTTTTGGCTGTTTTAACGTGTAATGGAATTGTACTTTAATAAAAAAGGAGAAAATTTTACCTCAGAGAATTATACAAAGCTAATACTTTGTTCTACACACCAAAAGATTAACCTCTCAGCAAGTTTGATAATATTCTTATGTTATGTTTAAAGTTTCAGGTTAACTGCTGAACTAATGGCTTAAATCCAACAGGAATTTAATCTTGCATTATTACTCACATTGCTTCAGCCAATTGGTTCTATGATGACAAGAATTTATGCCAGTCACTAAAATCTGGACACAACCAGTGCATTTCTTGCAATTTTAGAAGAACACAGAGTTTTAAAAAATACCTGAATGCTCGTATAGTTGTTAGTCCTTCCACTGTCTCTGAAAAGTGAGAAAGTAATGGAAGCTGTGTACTGTCATCCAACTGCTGCAGATCCCTACAGAAACACAAATTAATTTATGAGAAATATGTGAGAACATCCATTTTTCCCTGTAATACTTGAAATTCAAGAAGCGTTTTATTCTATTTTGCAAGCAAACATAAAATATATCTAACTCGGTCACCCAGAAATGTAATTCTACAATGATACCCTGTTAAAATTGTAAAATAAGATATATGGTCCCAAGAGGGTATTATTCTGAATGGAATATTCATGAGCTCAAAAGTGATTAGTTGTGATTTTTTTCATTTCTGTTTCCAGAAGGATCTTTCTCTCTCTCTCCCTCCCTCTCCCCCCCCCTCTCTCTCTCACACACACACTTAATAGCTTTATATAAAGAGATACGTTCTTCCCATATATTTTGGAATTCTTACCTTGATGCTACTCTAAAATATTTCTGGATGAAATAACATATGATGGCGAGAGGTACGAGAGCTATCACAGACATGGGTGTTACATATGAAATCACTGCAAGAGCTGATAAACATAGCAAGGTAGAACGACTCAGGCACTCCAGGGTGGCAGGGACATGCTAAACAGAAAGGCACATACAAAAAATAAAAAATAAACGTTACCCGTGATGTGCTTGAATTAAGTCTTTGAAATCAGCCACTCTGTTTGATCTTCTCTAGTTCAAAAGGAATTAACAAACACTTTGAATATTTGATTTGAAATATGTTCTATTGAAATTTTTTTACCTGTTGGGTTGCAGTAGATTTTGGAAATAAATGAATCTGGTTCAAAAAGACAAGATTTTACATTAAGAATTAAGAGAGTTATCATGGGCGCTAAGGATCTGGTGCAAAGGTCTGGAAGAAGTCAGATGAGAAATGAGAGCAAGGAAAAGATGAAATAGCTTAGAATTAGGAAGGAAATCAGAACTGAAGACTTCTAGGAGGAGGTGGATTACCCTAACGAGTAGAGAGGCAATAAATGGAGGTGTGGAAGTTAGGTGTGGAGCTAAGGGTACAACCAGAAGAATCTTAACCTTGGAGACATGGGCAAAGAAAAAGAGGGGTAAGGGGAGGTTAAGCTAGCTAGAAAGCAGTAGCCTATGAGATAAATTTAAATGTGATTACATCTTTTAATTTTGTTAAATTTAAACATTAAATTAATTTACATTTAAAGATATTAAGACCCAAAGATATAATGTTATGGAAGAAAGATCTACTGAACGATCAAGAGATAAAATCATAAGGTTTTTCCCCTTCAGCTTTTCCCCTCCTCAAATTTTATTCTGTAGCTAACAAGAGAGAGGGACAAAGGATTCAGAAATATCCCCAGGCAGCTCAGCCAAGGGAGAGAGGGAGAGAGGGGGGGGAGGGAGGGCAGTGTCATCAATGAATTGGCTGGGAGAGGTTTTCAGCTAGAAGAGATGAAAAGAGAAGTAGATTGGAGACTAATCCAGGAGGAGGGATCAAACAGTCAGAGGGGGATAAAAACCGCCACAGCTATTTGAGTTTATATGCAGAAACATCTTTTTGCCAAGGGAATGGGAAAAATGATTTAAATACTGTATGTGTTGTGCATTATGTGTTATTACATCTGTATGATGTACTGCAGCTTTCAGAGATTGTTCATCTGTTTATATATTAAACTACTAGCACTACTGAGCAAGCCTTGCATGATACCGATTCATCCTGTTCTCTGTTCATAAGTAGAGATTAGATATTTTTCCCAGTGGAGTTCAGAGGATGGAAATAACCTCATAGAGCTCCTGCCATGCTGGCTGGAAAATTTGATAGCAAAAGTGAAGGATAGGAAGCCTGTTTGGGAGATATTTGGGGCGATAGTTCCTTGAGCTCAATACCAGCTATTCATTAAAACAGAAGCTACAAATAAGTAATGTCTGATTAGGTGAATTAAATTTTAAACAGTCATGACTCCATTGCAGAATAAGCATACTTTGCCTAAGAGCCAGGCTATAAGTAGATAATCTAGGGATGAAGCAATTTTATTGGTCCATATTCAAAAGTCCTCCTCCAATAGTAGGGAGACTGCTTTGGAGCCAGAAGACAAGTGGGTTCTCAATGACAGCAAAAAACTGGAAATGCTAAAATGAGATGCAAGACGCAATCTTCGGTCCACTGCATTCAATGCATATTCATTTGTCATAGAAATCAAAGGAGGATCTCTTGCCAGTCCCTGGAATACCTGATGCAGAGGTGGTATTCAGCAGGTTCTGACCAGTTCTGGAGAACTGGTAGCGGAAATTTTGAGTAGTTTGGAGAACCAGCAAATGCCACCTCTGACTGAAGATTTTACAGTATCCTTCCCCTGCCATGCCCACCAAGCCACGCCCACAGAACTTGTAAATTTTTTTGAATCCCACCACTGACCTGATGGCATAAAAACTAAAGTGCAATGTAACCAAAGGCTAGTCAAACAAAAACTCTGTGCTTATGTTTAACCAGCTACAGATTTGGAAGCAGTGAAGGAGTTGCCATTTTATTTACGTCTGTGACTTCACTTAGGAATGTTCTGCACTATTTACAACAACCTTTAAAAATGTTTACTTAGAAACAAGATCCACGACATTCAGCAGGATTGATTTATGAATATTATGATATTGTTGGGTTTTAATTTTAAGAATAAAAATTGAAGATGTCCTCATGGAAATGTTACATATCCATGTTTTGACTGTGACATGATAGCATATATGTGATATTACTTCACATGAATGTTATTTATATGGTCCTAATATGATTTGAGTGTAGCATTCATTCTAATTATTGCTATTTTTTTTTTTTGTATTGAAACTCAGTACAGAAATCAGAATCCATTGTCTCTTAAGTACCTGATCAATAGTGTTACAATCTGCTGAAAATCTGTTCAAAATACTTCCCAGGGGTGTTGTTTCAAAAAATCTGTAATAGAGCATAAAAGCAGAACTTGATATTGAAGATTCAAAACTGATTTGTATGTATTTCAGATTTTCTTGACTAGGTCTTTTAAAATTATTTTATTTAGTAATTGTTAATAAAAAATACCCAATATTCAACAAATTTTAACAGAATTTCAAATGATTATATTATTCTAATATTCCTACATTTTGCAAGTATGAATCATTGCTAGACCAAGGAAATGATAAGTAAATAGTTTGCATTAAGGAAAGAAAGAACAATAAAAATTAACATTAGAGATTAAGTAAAATAAAGGAATAAAAGAGAAATTTAGCATATTTGCTTTTAATTAAATAACAATTCCAAGAAGCAGTCTAAATGTTCTAAATTATTTAAATTGTTTAGAGACTGGATTATTTTATCTTTAAATTCTCATTTATATCAAACATGAAAACAATTTAATCAGTCAGAGAGAAGGCATGCTAGTTTAGAATTCTTTTCAATGACATTACAGCTAGTCCAGAGGTGGTATTCATCACATTCTGACCAGTTCTGGAGAACTGGTAACAGAACTTTTGAGTAGTTCGGAGAACTGGCAAATACCACCTCTGACTGGCCCCGCCCTCACCCCATCTATTCTCTGCCTCCCGAGTCCAGCTGATCAGCTAGATCTTCTTTTGTTGCCCTGCACAGGAGAACAGAGTTGGAAAGCAGGAGGTATATGACCCAGCTTTGGTTACCCTTCTGTCATGCTAACTTTCAATGAAGTCAGATCATTCAAGCTTCTAAACACCATAAATTCTGTAAGGACATGGCGATAGGCTTCTTTTCAATGCTTACATTATGATGGTATAACCAGCATAAGTGGATTATCTAATAATGGAACTTCATAACATACCATATTATACAATAAAATATAGGATTTTAACATTTACAAATACTACTTTATTGCCCCATTATGTTTCCTCTTGAACATAACAAGGAATATATGTACTGTATGTGTATATATTTGTGTATGCATGTGTGTATGTATACACACACACATACACACACAAAAATATATATAATATACTGGTGAAAAAAACCTCTCTCTTTCAAATTTTATTTATTAAATTTGCTTCCAATCTCCATATATACAATTGGAACGGTTTCCATTCAAATCCTTGAAGAAAAATATTAAAAGAAAAAAGAATAGACTAAGATTCATAAAACATGTTGTGCTGGATTAAAATTACAGACTATTTGATTATGCTGATTACATTAATTTGATTAAATTAAGATGATATTAGATTAAGTGGTAAATAAGGAGCATATAAACAGGGTGCATTAAGAGATCATTAGTGATAAGGTCTCCCCCATGTCATTGTTTGTTTAATGAGACGTTGTACTTTCCTAACACAATTCTACAGGATGCGCAAAGGTGCAACTAAATAATTAATAATTATTTAGGACATAATTGAACATCATGAGTCATTTAAAGATTGCACATAACTTTATTAAGATAGCATTCTGTTTTCTTGTTTTGTATAATACAATACCTCATTGGGGCCAGAATAACTTTATTCAGCAGACTGCAGTGAAGCTTCTTGGCAACTTTTAAGCCAGTCCATTCTACTGCTATGGATGTTACAAGGCATAATATAATCCCAACACAACAGAGAATGCTGAAGATCTTTGAATAGGAAAAATGGCTAAACTTGGATTCCTATAAAAAGGAAGGAGACAAAAAAAAAAACTATTGCAAAACTATAGAATTAGTTATTCTGTGACAGATTTATTTCAATATGGTCAGACCAAGATAATAATTTCCAGCCAAGTTCATGTTTTCTTGACTATTGTGCAAAAAAGTAACCAGTATTTGGAGCTCAATTTTCATAAAGCACTGGATATGGTCTGAGATTAAAAATATGTTTTATCATTCTTAATAAAATTGAAAAAGTTTTAAGATCTTATGACTTCACTGATATATCCATGCTTTTTTGGCAACTATACCCAGATGGTTTTGAATTGACATCATTTTTTTCTTTCTTTCCAGGCTGTCCTACAAATTGTGGGATTTTTAATAGCCCGCCCTCCAAGTATTAACCAAGTTTGGCTTGGTTAACTAGCTAAGTTAACCAAGCTTGGTGACTAAGATATAATAGCACCAGACTAAGTGTATCTAATTGGTGGAATAGAGGAAGGGAATTCATCCTGTTGAAGTCATGCTATAAGAAGTTATAATAAAAGTTGATGGGAAGAACAATCATGGAAAGGGGAGTTTTGAACCACAAATACCTGACAAAAAGAGCAGTTTTTCCCTGTCTCAGAAGAAATAGCATCAGATGTCCACAAGGCTAGCCAATAGTCAATGGACACCATGACTGAATGTTTTAGAAGTTGAGAAAAGATCAACAGAGGCAAGAAGAGAAGTCCTGCTGAGCTGAGATACTTTCCACATGCTTTCCATGACATCTCTGTTCCTCGATGAAGGACAGAAGACAAGTTGTCATCATCATCATCACTTTCAGGCATCTCTTCTACAAATTGACAGGAACAGTAGTAATGAGTTGTAAGAAAATTTTCTGGTTGCCTATCATCTAAATACTGACAAACAGTAATTGATGTTAATGAAAACAAATATTTTTGTAAAACTAATGTACCGTCATCCTCTTCTTCATCCTGGAGTAGGACTTCTTGAGAATGCACTGTATTTTTAATATTCTTCTTATCTAATACAGTTTTTCTTTCAATTAGAGTCTCCTAAAAGGTAGGAAAAACAAGAGAATTTGAGTACAATTGTTTTTCATATATATTTTTCTGTCAAATAATTATATTTCAAAATTGTTTGGATATTAAAAATTAAATGGGCCAAATACATTTAGAGGCAATGAATTTTTAATTCAATTAAGGGACTCCCAGGACATATATTCCATCTATCGTTTGAGCCTAATGAAAATATAATGTTATGATGTTATAATGGCTTAACCATTAACATGTATTAAGAAATCAAAACTATTGTATGAGTTTCAGAAGCTGGTTTGGAATATCCTTACTCTTATGTTACCAAGTTCAAAGGTGATGGACAAGATTGAAACTTTGGGACATAAGTTGCATATGGAATCACATGTAAACTGAACCATTCCAATCTTCTGAACTTTACTTTATGGCTGAGTTACAATTTTGTATACTGTGTTTCAACAGAAAAGATTCACACTAGATAACAAGTTTCAGAAGTATCCTAAGTGGAACTGGGAATATATGTATATGTATATGTATATGTATATGTATATGTATATGTGTGTGTATGTATGTATAGATAGATAGATAGATAGATAGATAGATAGATAGATAGATAGATAGATAGATAGATAGATAGATGTTTTCTTAAGTTTTTGCGGGTACTTACATGTATGGCATTCAGCTTTGTTCGGGTATTTTCCCACATCATTATAGTTGTGCTTTTAAAGTTGTAGCAACGTTTCGGCAGAATCTCATCTGCCATCATCAGGCTTCTGTATTGTGTTCGTCTGTGAGTCAGACTTTTACAGTTGTTTCAGTTTTAAATTTGGGGCTAGCCTACTGCTGTGCCAGAATGGTTTTTTCTTCATCCTGATTGGTTGGGAGTCTTGGTCTGTGTTTATTGGTCTTGGAGTTTGCTGTGTTCTGCTTGATTGGTGTTTCTAATATCTTCTGTCTGTTTTGTGGCTTTTTTTGTCTTGATTGGCTGGCAACATTGTGTTCCTGTATTGGAGGCTTTTAGTGCAGCTTGGCTCCGAGTAAATGGACGGCAATCATTTATTAGGAAGCTAGGTTTCATCTGGGTGCCTGGTTGGGGTGTGTTTGAGCTGGAGGTATCAGGGGGGATCTGTTTGTGCCCAGGTGTTTGCCTGGCTTGTGGTGTGGAGATATTTTTGTTTGTGAGCACAGGCTTCCAAATAATTGACAGTCTGGTGGAATCATCTCTTCTATTCATGCTTTCAGGTCTTTTTTCAATCTCTATGGCTTCTCTGATAATTCTGTGGCTGGGGTTTTCTATAGTGGCTAGGGTTTTGGTGCCATTGAAGTTGATGCTATGACCTGTGGCTTTCATGTGTTGGACTAGTGAGGAAGTGTGTTCCAGCTTTTTTACTGCATTTTTGTGTTCATCCAGGTGGGTACTTATTCTTCTATTGGTCTGTCCAATGTATGTGGCCGGGCATGATGCACAGGGGACTTCATATATGCTTTGGTTTTCCAGGTCAGTTTTATCTTTGGGGTTTCTAAGGATGGCTGCTATTTTTCTGTCTGTTTTGAAGGCAGTCTTGATGTGATGCCTGTGTAGTATCTTACTGATTTTGTCTGTAGTACCTCTTATGTAGGGCAGGACAGCTGTTCCATAGGTCTGTTCATCTTCTAGGTCTCCATTATGTCTCAGTGTGTTTTTGTGGATCAAGCCGGTGATTTTGCTTTTGTGGAAGCCGTTGGCTGTCAGTACTTTAGTCAGGGTGCATAGTTCCCCAAAGATAAAACTGACCTATAGTATAGACCTGACGTCTATACTATACAGTATACATAGTTCGAACACTATACAGAAGCCTGATGATGGCAGATGAGATTCTGCCGAAACGTTGCTACAACTTTAAAAGCATAACTATAATGACGTGGGAAGATACCCGAACAAAGATGAATACCATACATATAAATACCCACAAAAACTTAAGAAAACAAATATTTATATATATAATGACGTGGGAAAATATCGGAACAAAGCTGAATACCATATAAATATAAATATAAAATAACATAAATATAAATATAAATATAAATATAATGATTTCTGACTAGTACTAAGTTTCATTTTTTAAAATGACCATTCAAATATCACCATAATTAAAACTTGTTGGTCATCGTTCTTTACATGGAGGGTTTTTTTTATAAACCATTTTGTTATGCAAGAATATCCTTTAATTTGAGTCACTTTGTTTTAATATTTTCCTTTTAACTTCAAATACTGCTTTGTGTTTTAAAATTATAAATGTTTAATTCACATATGACATCTTTCCTGAACTGGTACATTCTAGATCAGGCTTGTCCAACCCGCGACCCATGGGCCGCATGCGGCCCAGGTTGCCTCATAATGTGACCCAGTGCCCACCCCAACCTTCTGGCAAGAGCCAGCGGGAGGAGGAGGAGAGGCAGGCGCGAGGCGGGCGAGGCGAGCGCCACGCCAAGCAGCAACAGAAAAGGCGGGCGCCGCCTTGCTGCTTCTGCCCCGCCGCCGCCGCTTCTGCCCCTGCCGCCGCCCCCCCCGCAAAATTTGGCCGGAAAATTAATAAAAAATAAATAATTTTTAATAAATAATTAATAATAAATAATAAAAATAATTTATAATTTATTATATAATTTTATAATATAATTATTTTATAATAATTTATTATATGTGCGGCCCAAACCAAATTTTCATCTTCTAATGTGGCCCAGGGAAGGTGAAAGGTTGGACACCCCTGTTCTAGATGTTTTAGATTTCAATTCTCAGAATTCTCAACCAGCAAGATAATTGCCTCATGAGAATGGAAACCCTATGCATTTTTAAATATTTTCCCAAGATAGTTTAGAGCACACTAAAATAACCATTTAAATTACAGGAGTTAATAAATTTCACTGTATAAATAGTAACTGCACAAATCTTCCAATGAGACATAATTGTTTAAAATATTAATATCTAATTATGTTAAAATACTAGGATAAACATTTTTGCCTATCACTACCCAGATTAAGAAAAGCAAAACAGAACAGGCCTTTTCTAGCTCTTGATCCTGGCGATTCATTAGTGTTTTCCAATGTTCAAAGAGCTCAGATTCAGATTTCTGGATATCCTTCAGTGTGCCTTCTCGTTGAATGGTACCATCCTTCATTGCAATAATCTGGAAAAATCAACCTTTCTTTCATTGCAAAAATGTTTTCTTTTTTACATTATCCATTAATAGCTGCCTTTGTTATAATGGGGATTTAATTAAAATTTAATTCTTCCATAAGAAATAGGGTTAGAAAGATGGTATTCTGTATACTTAGTTCATCTATATCAGTCTTTCTCAATTTCACATCTAGAACATTAGAGCTCAAACTCTCAAAATGCCTAACCAATTACAATATATTCTTTGCAACTGAAAAAAAAATCAATCTAAAGAATATCCTAATAGCTAATCAGGATAGATATTTTAAAAAAATTGCACCTATTTAAAGTGAGTGTTCTTAAAAATTTTGGGGAAATTTCACAAGAGGAAACAAAGGATTATTGCATCTTGACTAAACTATGATGAAACTGCTGCATTATAAGGTAACGTAGCAACGCAAGCTTGTACTCCTAAGGTAAGGGAAATATTGATTATGTGTATAACTTTCAAGACAACTCCGGTCATCTGATTCATATTTAACACTTGTAGTTTGGAATACACATATGGATTTTAGAAAACAACAGATTAATATAGCCCTAAGCATTTTACAACATCCTTCCTCTTGCTTTTCCTTTCCATTAGATACTTAGCAGGGCAACTGAGTTGAACCATAAATCCTGGTAAGAAGTCTTTACACTTGTTTGTGTTCAGCCATCAAAAATGCATTACAAGTGGAAGCTTAAGTGCTTTAATATGCTGGTCAATGATCTTAATAAAGATTTGATTTGATAAGTGGTTTAAGTACAAAAGAAATAGAAAAGTCCAATGGGGTTGTAGATCTTGCAAATGATGCACTTTGCATTACAAGCTCTGCCTTTTTTGGATATATATATGATTTGGGACACATCTACAACATTATGAGGCCTGCATCACAATTCTGCAATACTGTGGCATTGTTCTGATCCTCCTTGCTACTACTGTGGGATCTATTGGAAAGATTTTTTAGCTTTTAGCAAAATTAATTGGATTTGGGGAGATTGCAGTGGCTCACAATTAAATGTTTGTGAGTGTTTTCATATAATTCCTTTTCAATCAATGAATTGTACACTGAAACCAAAATTTCTCCAAGATATGTGGTCAGTCTTTTCTCTTCAAAGACTTTAGGTTACCTTGAAGCTGTCTCAAATTGACTCTGTTTATTTTAACAGTTTTAATGGAGCTTTTCTGAAATACATTGTAATTTACTGATGCTCTCATTTATTTATTTTAATTATGCTTTTGCATAGTTTGGGGTTGAGATAGACATAAATAGCAATAGCAATGGCACTTAGATCCCTCTCCTCCATAATGCTTTACAGCACTCTGTGCAGTTTACAATGTCAGTATAATGCCCCCAACAATCTAGGTCCTCATTTTACCGACCTCAGAAGGATGGAAAGCTGACTCAATCTTGAGCCCATTAAGAGTGTACTTCAGGCTGTTAGCAGAGTTTGCCTGCAATACTTTAACATGTGCTTTTTCTAAATAATTATAAGCTTAGTTTAATTTTTATTGTATTCTTTCTCTCTTATTATCACCATAACAAAAAGGTAGTACCCTAAAAGTTAGAGTATAAATAGATACCGTGTTTCTCATATAATAAGGCTGGGTCTTAATTTTTTTTGAGCCCTGAAAAAAGGGCTAGGCCATCTTTTCGGGGGTGACTTAATTCCCCCCCCTTGCATCTTTCGGCGGGCGGCAACGGCTTGGATGTTGACCTCAGCATTGGTGGGGCACTTTGTATCGGGGTCAACGCAGCACCATATCCGGGTACCATATCCGGGTATGCAACAAAAGTACTTCCTAACGGCAAGCCCCCCCACCATTCCCCCCCATTTCGCATGTTTTAATATAGGCCTTAATTTGGGGGGAGGAGCTTAATTTCATTTCATGCCTATAAAACATGCTGGGACTTCCTATCGGGGAAGGCCATATTGTTGGAGAAACAGGGTATAAATTTCCAAAAATAATTTAAATGTAATGGAAGAGATAGGGAAATGAAAACCTACTCCTTTCAAAATCATACTTCACTGTTTAATGCAAATAAATATGGTCCTAAACATGCAAATATGCAAATGAGATATATATTTTGCTGTTTATAATTGGTTGCATTATTTAGCAGAGATTAATAAATAAAGCATGAATTGCCCTGAGAGTCTTATGACATTATCTGGGGTAAGATTACCAGGAACTGTAACAATTCCAAGTTACAAAGCTACGAGGGCTGCAATGATATAACATAATCACTTAAGGGCAGATGGAGGCATAAAAACCAAAGTTAAACACCCTTATGTAGCAGGGACACAATTTACTGACTTCATTGCCTTCATTTCCTCCCCCAAATCAGAACAATTTAAAGTACTTAGTAGTACTTTTACAATTTAAAAGTACTTGCTGAATCATACCCACACACAATTTTGAATATTTATGAACATATTAAAATTAACAAATCAGTATAAAGAAGTTTCATTACCCAGTCAGCATGGGGCAGATACTGTAGTTTGTGGGTAACCAAAACAATGGTTCTTTTATCTGCTCTTAGCAAATTCAGAATTCCTTCTTGCATGAGATGATCACTCAAGTGAATATCTAATGCTGAAAATGGATCATCCTAAACAAACAAGCAAACAAAAAAGATTATTAACCACCTAAAGATATTCAATACTACTGCACTATAGTTGTTCTGCTTTTTAAATACTCTAAGAGAGTTAAAACCAGTGCTTGCTGACAAAATGGGTTGTGGTGGGATTTAGGCACTGGAACTAGCCAATTTTGGCAACACATTATCCCTCTGTGTTTGACTGTGCCATTATTGCCTTTGGGGAAAGGGCTCTGTCATCATTGGACTGTGCACATGTAACATTAACACTAAGGGTTCAGAAGCAGTGAGTTAAGGCTTTGAGCTGCAAAAAGCCAGATTTCAAAGCTGGCCTAGTTGGGAAAGTTAATAAAACTCAGTTGAGGCAGAGAGGGCTCAAATGGCAGAAGCATAAAAGAACCCGTGCAAGGACTATTTGTTGTATATAGTGTTTGTAATAACCAGCTTTGTGCTTTACACATTGTCTGCTCTTAAACTACAATAATTAATATGGACGCCCACTTAGCACACGACTCTGTACAATTAACCATCAATGGAAACAGAAACCAAAATAGGAAAAGAACTTAAAGCCAATTAAAAAAGACTACCCAATGGGCTTTGAGTCATTCAAAAAACATCAAAGCAAAACTAACAAGGTATCCCAATACTCAGTGAAGAAATTGTTTATTTTTTTATTTATTTTTGTCAATTGCTTACAAGATAATAGGTATAAGTAAAAACATAGTTATGAATACATGGATACATATAAGAAAAATAAAAAAAAATAAAAGAAACAATAGGACAGGGACAGTAAGCACGTTGGTGCGCTTATGCACGCCCCCTACAGACCTCTTAGGAAGGGGTGAGGTCAATAGTAGACAGTCTAAGGTTAAAGTTTTTGGGGTTTGGGGAAGAAACCACAGAGTCAGGTAGAGTATTCCAGACATTGACCATTCTGTTGCTGAAGTCGTATTTCCTGCAATCAAGTTTGATGCAATTAACCTTGAGTTTGTATCTATTGTTTGCTCTTGTATTATTATGGTTGAAGCTGAAGTATTCATTGACAGGTAGGACATTGCAATATATGATTTTATATACTATACTTAGATCGGACCGAAGGCGGCATAGTTCTAGGTTTTCTAGGTCTAGAATTTCGAGTCTGGTGGCATAAGGTATTCTGCAACAAGTAGAGGAGTGGAGAACTCTTCTTGTGAAATATTTCTGGACTTTCTCAACTGTGTTAATATCAGATACGTAATGTGGGTTCCAGACTGATGAGCTGTATTCAAGTATTGGTCTAGCAAATGTTTTGTATGCTCTAGTTATTAGTGTAATATTACCAGAGAAAAAGCTACGTAAGATTAGGTTAACAACTCTTAACGCCTTTTTGGCTATGTAGTTACAGTGGGCTCTAGCACTTAGGTAATTAGAGATGAGTATTCCAAGGTCCTTTACAAAGCTTGGATCATCAACAAGGTCTTGACTATTCAGCCTGTATTTTATTTTCTGATTATTATTTTTTTGCCAATATGTAGGACAGAGCATTTATTTGTTGAGATTTGAAGTTGCCATTTGTTTGACCATTCTGATACATAGTCAAGGTCTTTTTGAAGGGTAGCAGTATTGTCTGTGGTGTTGAATAGTTTTACATCATCAGCGAAGAGAACACAGTTGCTCTTAATATGATCACAGAGGTCATTTATGTAGAGTATGAAAAGAGTTGGTCCTAGAACACTGCCTTGGGGGACACCACTGTTGACAGGTACAGAATTTAATAGGACGCTCCCAATTTTGACCATTTGTTGTCTGTTTGACAGGAATGCTTCTATCCAGTTATGCAGGTGTCCAGAGATACCGTAAGATTTTAGTTTTAGGAGTAGTTTGTCATGTACCACTGAATCAAAGGCTTTACAGAGGTCTATGTAGATTGCGTCTATTGCTTTGCCTTGATCGAGTTGTGTAGTCCATATGTTTTTGCAGTGTAAGAGTTGCAGATTAGAGGATAGTTTTTTCCTGAAACCAAATTGTTTATTAGAGAGTTGTTTGTTTGTTTCTAAGTGGAGGATGATGGATTGGTTAATAATTGATTCCATGACTTTACAGGTGACGCAGCATAAAGAGGTTGGTCTGTAATTTTCAACTAAGCTGGGGTCTCCCTTTTTGAAGATGGGGATGACCGTGGCTTGTGACCATAGTTTTGGCAAGGAGCTGGTCCTGAAAGATTTTTCAAAGATTATGCTTAGAGGTTTGGCTATGGCAGTGGATAGGTTTTTTAAGAAGTAGGCACATATTCCATCTGGTCCAATAGATAGAGATGGTTTTAGATTGCGTAGTGCTGTTTCAACATTGTCTTCTGTAAAATCGATATGTATTAGATCATTGTAGTTGTCTGTGGTTTGACTAGGAAATACTGGGCATGATCCATTGTTGTTTACAAATAGTGAGCCAAAGAATGTGTTAAAGAGGTTGGCTTTAATAGTGTCATCGTTGCAGTCTTTACCATTAGGTCCTTTCAGGGGTGGGATGGACCTTGAGTCTTTTAGTTTGTTGTTTACAAAATTGTAGAAAGCATGGGTGGAATTGTGTGTGGAAGGTTTTCTTCTTGTTTAATGTGATAATTGGTGCATTCAGTTTTTATCTGGTGGCATAAATTTTTGTATTGGGTTTTGAAGTTGGCAACGTGACCAGATTTGTTTTTCCGACAAAGTTATTTCTTTTTGAATTGAAGCTTCCTTATTGTTATGGGTAATTTGTTTTTTCTGGTTTTGGGAGTTGTTATTGGTACATATAGTTTAATGACTCTTTTGACTTCAAGTAAAAATATGTTGTAATGGTCTTCTACAGTATTGCATCCAGAGAATAGAAATTGCCAATCAAGGGATAAGGGATCGTTGTTTATAAGATCATAGTTGCCTTTTTTGAAGGTATAATTGGGGATTCCGTCATTGTGATGATTTTTGTGTGGACATATGTTGAGACAAAAGTCAATCATGTTGTGGTCACTGTTGGAAAAGGGTTATTTAATTTGTATTCTGTAAATTGAATTCAAATTATTGCAGAAGATGAGATTGAGGCAGTTGTTAAGTCTAGTGTTGTTGGTTACTAGTTGTTCTAGTCCCAGAGTTTTTACTGCATTGTAGAAGGTTGCATGTGTGGGTTCAGTTGTACATTCGTTAAGGGTCCAGTTAATATGAGGTAGATTGAAGTCACCAAGAAAGATAAAAGTATGTGGGCAGAATGCTGCCCATGTTAGTAGTGTATTTAGCTTGTTTGCATGTTCGACTTTACAAAGTCTTATGGAATGCCAGAAAAGTCAGGGTAAAATCTCTAGACATATGGGGATCCATAGGGCAGGTGCCATGACAGAGGAGGAATGCTTCCTTGATCTCATTAGATGACTTTGTCTAATAGAAGGGATCCATAACATGGATACTGCACCAGAACTCATGCTGTTACAAATAGCCCTTGTTTAGCAACTGACTATTCTGATAGGGTTACAAGCACTGGGTTACTTCATTTAAACACTGCCATCTACTGGGACCACAGAAGTGCACCTTCACTGTCACAGCACCTTCCCCCGGAGCGAGGACATTACAATTTTATGAATATAGCAAATTGTGAGTGATAATTTGTGATATCCAAAATCTAGTTCAGACCTGTCAAACTGGTGGCCTGCAGGCCCGCACAGGACATGCCCACCCTGACTCTGCAAAGGCAAAAAACTTTGCGATACCTCATGATCTGGTCTGTAATGTAATCGAGTTTGACACCCCTGCTCTAGTTTATTATATAGTGAATAGAACTGATGGAACAAACAGCAACGGAGAATTATTTCTACAATTCATCTGTCCACTGTGGTCTTAGATGCATCAGATGTTAGGAACTGGCATCATACTGGGGAAAATATTCCAATGACTTTGTGGATCCAGAGTATGAATTCTTGATAGAATTGGTTGTTGTTAGTCGAGGAATTTTGGAATGCTAGGTTTTTAGGTTGAAGTATGTCATTTATAGAGAAAGGAAAGCCTTTTCGGTTTAGATGGTAGAATTAGTAACAGAAACCTACCAGAAATACCACATTTGTCTGTTGGTAAAGAGCTCTTGCTACACTGATCCTTTGGCGCTGACCTCCAGATAAATTAATACCCTTGGGGAAAAGATAAAATAATTCAATTAGAAACCTGTACGATTTAAAGACATTATTATTCAAATTATGCTTTCCCAAACCTGACATTCCAAGGTATGCTTAAAAGGTAAAGCAGTCAGAAGTATAAAAAGTTATTAATCAAGATAGTCAGAATTTTCATACTCATTCTAAAAAACATGCTAATTATATCTGAATAGTGTATATATTATTTCTAAAATACAACGTGCTTCATCATTCAATTATTCATCCTATTAGCTGCTACTGCAGTCAATAATAATTATTTCCAGGATACAGCTGGAAAAGTAAGATTGAAGTAACAACTTAGTCAGGATTACTGTGTTCATGACTTAGAAATTATATAAATCAATGCAAGTTAAAATGCAATAGTTCATATAACTGTCCTTTGACAATGCTATGTATTAACATTGCAATTAACATATCAATGGTCAACCTCTATGGCACAGCTTGGCCTCAATATCTTCTATTGTTCCTTGGACAGTCTCTTAACATTCTAATATTTTTCTTTACCTTTTAATATTGCATTTTAGCTATTATATGTTCTATTGATACTACCATGTCCATGAAAGAACATCAACTACAAATTAGATCTACTGAAGCAATGAACAAAATGTCTAGATGAATAATGAATAACAAATCTAGATTATTGCTGTTAGATGACACATTGAATATGTGAGCTCCTAGAGTATGAGAGAATTGTCATCGGTACCTAAGGCAGTATAAGTTTCTTTTTTCATTATTTCAACCTTCAGTCAGTAAGGAAATACATTCCATGTTTATTAACAAGTGCCTTTCTACTTCTTACTTCAATTGAACTATTCTAACATGACTTTCATAAATACTTTCCAGATAATGAAAAAATGCTTTGTTTAATAAATATACTCTCCCTATACAGTATTTCAGTCAGTGTCAGATATATTGAGTGAGGCATGGCAGATAGAAGAAAAGCTGTAACACTGGGTATTAACTATAACACCTTCATCCTAAGGATTTGAAACTGAGTTTACTGTAGAAAGCCGTTCTCTCAAACACCAGTTATAGATTTAAGACCATGTGATAACATTTGGGTGCTTAATGTTTTCTAATTATATATAGCCACTAACCCTTTCTCCAATCTGTGTTTGGTCTCCATGAGGTAGTATGTCAATATCAGGCTGAAGACAGCAAGCATCAATTACTGCTTTATACCTGTGGAAACAGAAAGAGTAATTGTCAATTCATGTGGAGATTGCCTCACCAGCATATTTCACGTACTTAAAAGGAAGATTAATCAGCTGGAAAGTCACACAATGGAAAATGCATGCTTGCTAAGCACTTACTTTTCCGATGGAAATCCCACCTGTTTCAGGCAAATAAATTATACCCTAACTAATAGCTCACAGTCAAATATTTTGAAGCTAAAAAAAGTGTACCTTGCTTCTGTATTCCTTGGAGATATAATCTATAACTGCCCTTAGGGGCTTCAGGATCTAAATTATTATTTGCAACTTTAAGCTTGTCAACACTTTAGCTCAAGAGCATGACATTCATTTATTGGTACTGAGAAGTGTAGATTGCTACAAAATAAATTGAAAAGATCTAAAATGTGATGGCAGAATCTAAAAAAATAAACATCAAAAAGGGAAAAAGAAGGGCTTAGGAGAAGGTGATATAATGAAGAACTGTGAGAGTTGTATGTTTAAATTTTTATTTAGTAAAGAGTGCTAAGGCACTGTAGAATTATTATTTGAGAAGTCATCTTGTCATGGATCTATCATGATAGTAATTCCATATTATTTCTGCAGAATCTGAGAGTATGACTTGTATTGCCTCATAATATTAATGCAGACATAAATAAATGACTTCTTAAAGAAGGCTGTCAGAAGCAAATGTGGCATATTATAACTTAAAAAAAAAGTACCTAGTGCTGAAATGTACTCAAACCCATTGTTTACTTATTTTATAAGTAATTTTCCAGGTTGGAAAAATACATTATTTGAGAGACTTTTCAGGAAAAGAGAGAGCTGATACAACAACTCAACATTTGCATCATGTAGCTAGGAAAATAACATTGTCAGCAACAGTAAAAATGCTACTGACGGGATGATAATGAAGACTATAATTAGTTTTTACATGGCTCTTAAATACATTACCTTTGTTTATTGAAGGGGCTTTCAAAAGTGATATTTTCTTCCACAGTAGCATTTAACAACCATGGTTTCTGAGAAGCATATGCCACTGACCCTCTTTTTCTGAAAAAAGAAAAGAACTCATCCAAGTTTTTTTTATGTATAATGTCTATTTACTTTCAAAGATACTGAAATGATTCTTCACAATAATATTACTTCTATGTCTTCTTTCAAAGACAAGTTAATATTTCCTATTGTTCATTAAAAAAAAAGGCATGAGTGATATGACAGCTTATGTTGTGGCCCACCAGCGGTCAGTGGAGCTGGTGGCAGAAATGGACAGTGAGGACGTTGAGGAGGAACATGGACCAGTCCTGGAGTCTGGGGAAGGCTGTGATGAGGGCTCTGCGTCAGAGGCAGAGATGGGACCAGGGCCGTCCGACAGTTATCAGTTGCCTTTGGAGTCGGAGATCAGTGGGGCAGAAGAACAGCTGGAGCCTGTTTAAATTCAGTCAGTTTCTTTTATATATCCAATGAAACATCTTTTTCTAAGTTATTATCATGGCCCATCAGTTGTAAATCCACTTTTGATACCATCTCTAGCTTGCCAGATAAAATTTGTTCTATATTTGTCATTTCTTAAATAACATCTTTTTGACATAGTCTATCCATAGAAACAGGGTTATTACTGACATTGTTGATATTGTAGTTACTATTTTCTCATTCCATTCCTCAAAAATTTCCCCCAGTATTTTTTATTGTTATAATGTCTTGCAACATTCCAGAGTTGTAATTCTTTACCTAAAATCTTTAGTTGCTCCTAGTGTCCAGTTTTTTAAATTATAAAATTGCTCATCTTTGTTTTGTCTTGTAAAAAACAAAACAGAATCGATTTCCCATGAGAAGCTGTTTGTTCTTCAAAATTAATTCCAAAGTATTATTATAAAGGTTTCAATATTTCAATTTTATTTGGATGCTTCATCTATTTATAACTTTCTAAGATCAAAATCTCATTTAGCTTTTTGTTGTTTCTTTGATCTTTGCTGTGGTCATGAGTTCTACTTTTGCAAAGCCATCTTGAGTTTGCCATACCACCCTGGAAGATGTCCCAGTTTGGCATTTTAATAGTAAAAGGAACTTAATTTATTAATTCCTTTGAACGATTATATGGTGAGTCATTCTAGATTATGTATCACCATATTAATTAAATATAAAAGAGGATATCTGTGGTTAGATCGTCTCGAATTTGGGAGAAAACCTTTTCTTTCAAAAAGTACTGTTAATGGACATTTTCAATTCATATGAATCATTATGAATGCTTATATCCTTGACTTCTACTTATGACTTTCATTGATAATCATACAGATAAAGATTCAGACATCTTAATGAGCAGAAACATTTATTAACTATGCCATTTTCCTGAATTATGCACAAGTTAGCAATTATCCAAATTATGCACAATTTAGCAATTATGTTGTACCTTTAGTCATGATACAGTTCTTCCCTGATTTTACATATTTAACCATTGAGACATTTAGTCAATAATGCTTTTTTGTCTTGATATAAATTCTTTGTCTTTTTCTCCTTTTTCTAATTCTCTAGCTCCAGAGAAATGTCAGTCAACTGCAGCAAAATCTGAGTGTTAAATGTGCTTTTTACCTTAGCAGTGCAGACAAAAAGCATTTTTTCAAAGAAGCATAGAAGCACCAGATAGTATTGCTCCAGTAATATAGCATATGGACTGTTATGATTTTTGTAAGTCAGAGAATTATAATGATAGAATGCAGATTCTCTATAAAGCAGAATTTCTCAGTTTACAAAGTTAGTAGAAGTTATCTAGACATTTGTATAAACTTGAAAGCATGGATTTCTCTCTTTTGGCATAACACTATACTGTACAGAAAGCACATAAAAGATCGTACAGTTTTGATCTTTGATCTTACAGTTATAGCGTAATGAAACTGCTTTTGTTGACAGAATGTTTTTAGTTTTTTAACACCATTTTTTAAAATACTGTACCTGGACTCCATTTCAACAGTTGTTTCCATGTCGGAGCTGCAAAACAGGTACACAGTAACTTGGTAGTTGTTACATATTTCTGCAACTCATTAGAAATGCTTGAATTTTAAAAGTAAATGAATATGACCAACATTCATACACTTGTGATATACAGTAATTCATTCTGGATTCAAGTCATTGTGGTTGATCATCCCAAGCATCAAAACATACTTATCAAAATAGCCTATACAATTTTTCTGATAAAAATATTTTGATTCTTAAAAAAAACACCTTCTATCACATTAGATGATTTTGTTTCTTTGTGTTGCATGACAGAATCAAATGAATTATAATACCTGACGTCTTCCCCAGTCTCACTGTCAGGAATGCTGCTGTAATATCAGAAATAATAGAGAAAAAAATTATTAACATATTATAACGCTTCCTCCGCAACATGATCTTACCCTGTTTTGTCTGACACACTAAAGCAACTTTATATATTTCACAGTTTGAAGGTAAATGAATGTTCTTTTTCAATTAGACACAAAGTTACTGCAATGTGATCAATTTTCTGAGTTACAAGTGCAATGATACAAAAAGTGTGTAGCTGGTTGTGACCCACATGAACATGTAGCTGGTGGTGACACAAAGACACATGCTGAATCTACAGTAGCTGTTCATGTGGATTAATTAAACGAGGAAAGTGAAGGTATTTAGCAACTATATGCAGTATCAATACATTTCAGGATTCATTGATATAGTAATGTAATTCATATATAGTAAAGATATGACAGGCCTGTACCTTAAACAAAAAGCTACACAGCAACTAAAAAGATAAACTAAAATTACCTGTTCCAGATCACATTCCCAGATATCTTCTGCATCTCTCCAAGTATTCCTAACAAGAGAGATGATTTACCACAGCCTACTTGTCCCACAATCATTGTTAACTGACCTGCAATAATAGAAAAATATATGTTATTCTTGAAATGTTGACTTACATTCACTACAATCCAGACAGCAATTAGCCAACTGATTTTTAAATGGACCATTAAATGGACCGTTTTTTTCTCATGCATATTGCTAAGATCATCCTTATTCATAGTACACTATATATACTGTGTTGTAGATATGGTTGTGCTCCTGTTTCTGTTTTGTGCTCAGCCATTTATTATTGCATAGTGCTTGATTTTGAACAATTGCAAATCCTAATCATTGTAATAGATGCATTAATACCTTGAGGAATTCGAATATCAACGCTGGATAAAGTTGGAATCCCATCTGGTGTCCATGTGAAAAACCCATTCGTGACCTATGGCCGCAACAGCAACAGGAACATAAATGATCTATGTTGGTGCAAAACATCATACATATCTTCGCTTTTAAAATTTATTTTTTAAAGTATTAATAATAGGCAACTGTTACCAATAATGTACTTTGTTATCTATTAACCTGGTTCATAGATAACAGAGTACAGAACATCCTTATCTGGTCTATGAGCTCCTTCCCAAGCTTTTCCAATTCAATTAAAAGAAGCAATTTTAAATAGAATGCATGATACAACATAGTAGATCAAATAAATATTTCTCTGTTTCATCAGTGCATTTCTTTCTGGATGAATTTGTATCTTGATTTTTAAATTAAAAAAAAAAAAGATCTTCTGTGCAAAAAGTAATAAACAACCAAAACCCCATAATTCTTCCAATCAGACTTTAATGTTCTTTTCTTCTTCATATACAGAACGGTTGTGTTATAAGAATAATGTGTCTCTAAGTATTTTTTTTTACTAGAAGTAGGTTAAATTAACACAGATTAGCTTTTCTCCCCTGTAAAGTGTTTAGTTCAGTAAAGCAATTCTGTACACTCCTGGGGATAAATTCATCTGAACTAAGCATTGTTTATTTTTAACAGTGGATAAAATTACGCAGCATAACTAAGAGCAACGCTAAACATAAAAATGCATATAGGCTGATTCAACCCTATTTCTACTTTCTACAGATAATTATCCTCATATACTGTTGGAGAAACAAATTTTACAATTATCCACATTTATTTTATTCATATGAAAATAAAATCAGATTACGGAACAGAGGTTAGTAAGTGGAGGTTCATACAAAAGGTGGAGGACATGCAATCCTATATTTTAGTTATCATACCAGAAAGAGAACATCTTTGTGTTTATTTTTAAAAATTATTTGAGATATGTCTGCAAATGCCACTGTTTCCACAGAAGTCTTTTATTCTAGCCCCTGATACATGGGGATTCTCAGTACGTACATAAATGTGAAGAAGAATGCATAGTGAATCTGCTCAGAGGCCTTTATTTACTCTTAATAAGGTTGACATGAAATTTATTACAGATGCTACACTTGCGCTAGCATAATTTAAGCCTGAAACTTAAAGGAGGGGAAAGAGTAAATGACTAGGTTCACACATTATGCTAAGCTATAATGTGATTTCTTGATTTTGATTATTGAGCCTCACAGTTTTATGGCATGGAGTAATTTGTGAACATAAATTGTGGTGTGATCAACATATTATGGTTAAGAAAACTATGTGAAAACCAGTGGTGGGATTCAATTTTTTTTTACTACTGGTTCTGTGGGCGTGGCTTGGTGGGCCTGGCAGGGGAACGATACTGTAAAATCTCCAGTCAGAAGTGTATTTGCCAGTTCTCTGAACTACTCAAAATTTCCTGCGCCACCAAATGTGTGTTTTTTTTTTTGGGGGGGGGGTGGGAAAAATTAATAAAACTTGTTTAAAAAAAAAAAATTGAAGTGTATTTGCCAGTTTCTGAACTACTCAAAATTTCATGAATACCCAGGTTCTCCAGAACTGGTCAGAACCTGCTGAATACCACCTGTGGTGGGAAACTATTATTTTCTCTCTCTTAGCAATTAATCCAAGCTCCTTCAACAGGCCTAACTTCCAGTCTGATAATCATATTGCCAAAAATTGTCTATTTTCTGTGTTAGTGAGAAAAATCTTGGTGCAGGGGATAAATTTGGATTGTATGCTCAGCTTGGGACTATAGTACTAGAACTTTTATACTTATTAGAAACAACATAATTAGAAAGAGTGACCTTATTATCACCTTTACACAAAAATCATCTGCTTCTGTGCTGTTAACAGATCTTCTTACAGGAGAGCTGTAATTGCTCCAGTCCTCTCTGGCAGGCCTCTTACGGTTAACAACTTTGAGGGCCTGTGCAAGACCAGGAAGACAGAAACATGGTGAGTGGGA
Source organism: Notechis scutatus (assembly GCF_049901735.1). NCBI lineage: Eukaryota > Metazoa > Chordata > Lepidosauria > Squamata > Elapidae > Notechis > Notechis scutatus. The sequence continues at coordinate 242,921,133 of NC_142009.1, read as the reverse complement.
CCTGGATGCAGATGTCAGCAATGGAGAATGAGTTAGTTTCCTAGTAGATGCATCCCTTCCCTAAGGTGCAAAATATCATCTCAAGTTTTTCTGGGTGCAAACCATGGTTCATGACTTAGCAAAATGCCTGAAACAAGATACTTTGGCTACTTAAACCACTGCTTAATTCAGACTATGGTACAGCATGATCCATGAAATCATTTTCTAAGCATGCAGTTGTTGATTATCTTGGATCTCTTATTGCTGTTGGGTATTTAATCCTGTTCCAGGGGATTCTAACAAATCAGCAAACCGCATGCCTTACACAGGACTGTTGACTGAGATGCATCCCAACCATTCTGATAAGGATTGGATTTCTCCCCCTACAATTGTTTCACAATGCAGCTGACAGTTCCTACCAGCAAACTGTCTCATCATCCATTGCTGGCTTTAAACAAAGAGCAATCGCCATATAATCTACAATAAGTAGATGTTAAATTTTACTACTGTGGCTATTAATTATAAGGAAAGTGACTGGCATTACTGTACAAGCAAAGATTTAAGAATGGGATGTTGCCAGTTTCACAATCAAATTAAAACGACACTTACAAGAATCTGATATTTGCTGTGGTTGTCTGAGTTTCTTGGCTCAGAATATTTATCATGCTCTTCTGCAATTTCTTCACTCGAGAGAAATTCATTTAACTTTTGGACACTATGAAAAAAGAAGAATGGTAGCAAGCTAAACAAATGATATCACTGCTGCATACAGCACCAGTGTTCGTTACTTTAAGAAACTGCAGTCCCATTATGATGTCCAGCCCTTGGACAGACAAGGATTCCATTTTGATTGGATAAGGATGCATAACAGTGCACTGAAATGATCAAAAATACATACTGCCCTTTTAGGAATAAGAATATTAAGCTAACTTGCTATTAGGACTTTATATTTATGCTTTGCATGTCAGTTTTAGGGCTTTTATAACTGTTTAGATATTGTTTGATTATGCCACATTTCAGTTTCCATGGAGAATAACTGTATCCACCAAAGATACTTTGGAACAAAGTTGTGGGATTGTAATTATTGCTGAAATCATGAGCAAAAAAACTTCATTACTTTATACTTGGAGTATAAACTTGAAGTTTTGATGGCTTCATGTCTGGTGTTGATTATTTATTAGAATATTTATGACATGTAGATGTAAGATATTAGACCAGTACTAGCTAACATTGATGATGTTACCTAGTTTGGGAATGAAACATCTGCAAGAAAACTACCAAGTTCAGAGAGCACCAAGGACCCTACATATAACAATAAAAAAGTAGGATGGAAAAAACATAAGAGAGCCACAAATGAGAGATAATAGCTTCTGAAAACAGAATAAATTCAGGAAATATGGTGACTCCATGATATTGAAATCTCCATATTGCCTTGTCCATAGGTAGAGGTTGCCTCTTTTTAAATAATCTGCATAGATCTTACAGGTCTAGTCAAACTGGCTCTGAGTATGACAGAGAAAAGGTGCCTGAGAAGACACTAGTTACAACTAGTATGCACCTGCATATAGATAGAGATATTTAAAAGTACATTAATACTAATAATTGATCATTGATCATCTTCAATTTCTTGAAATGTTTTGATGAAGGCACAGAATAAAGTACAACAACAGCAGATTCTGCACACACATTATATTGTAGTAAGCATTAAGGAACAAACTTCTAAAAGGATGCATATACACAGTTTGAGCTGTAAAATTCATATTGAATTAATGTGGATTTGTGGTCATCATATAAGAGTGTAGAATGTACGTGTGTGGGCAAAACAGAGCGGAATGAGAAAATACAATTAAGATTTTATAAACATATTGCCAAGAACACATAACCCATTTTAAAATCTATGATAACATTATTATATAAATTGTAAATGTTTTATTGTCATTGGGTATTCCTCATTATATATCACACACCCATCTTAAATAGGTGGCATTAAATTCAAGTAAAAAAATCTTTTTAAAATAGGGATGTGCTGATTTGGGAAAGGGATATTCCAATAAACAATAACACATTGTGTTCCTCTCTGTATCATGCTGTTTCAGGCTAGTTTGAGAATTTCTGTAAAACAGTCCTCTAAACCAGTGATCCCCAACCTTTTGACGCCACGGCCCGGTACCGGCATCAGTATGGCACCGCGGCCCGGTACTGCATCATGGGTGCCGCCATCTTTGATGGTCGCAGCCTCCGGTGAGCTTTCTACCCGGAAAAGCTCACCGGAAGCACTTTTTCATGAAAAGATGGCGGCGCCCAGCAAGCCGCTGGTAGGAGTTGTTCCGCTGATCGCACGTCCGCTGGACCGGTGGTTGGGGACCCTGCTCTAAACTAGAAGCAATTTAAAGTGTTCCAGATGAAATACAGAATGACATGGAACATTCCACTGTTCTTTGGAACATTATATTCCTTACTAAGCAAACATTGCATATCCTTAATTGGTAATGTCCCTTTTAGGATTGGATGACCCTATTGTGTTTTGTATACAGTTCTGTACTTCAGTCCACACAGTTTTCTAGTCCATCATATTCACAGGATGATACAGTTGCATAGAACCCAAATATATGATTAATCATTCCTGCCTAAGCAGGGGGTTGGACTAGAAGACCTCCAAGGTCCCTTCCAACTCTGTTATTCTATATAAATCCCATCAGCAATTATGCTTAGATTTAATTCTAACATGACATCAGCTGTAATACTACTAACAGAATTGAGAAGATAGATTTCCTTAGTATTGCAGCAGAATCAATGCTATTTTTCCCCTAAACAATTAACAAATGGTCTATATCTCTATCTCTACATCTATGTATTTTGTTGATTGTGACTGATTCTCAGAGACTGAAAACAAGTCTTTGCAGTTTTTTTGAAAGGTTTTTCAGAAATGTCTGCTTCCTAGGGCTAGCTAGCTTTGTGCCTAAGGTGGGACTAGAACTCATGGTTTTCCGGTTTCTAGCTGATGCCTTAACAACTACATCAAATTGATTCTCACATCCTAATATCTATTTCCCACAAAAATCACAAGACATGCTACAGTGAATATTGGCAATAGAAGTTCCAGAGAAGCTGATAATGTAATTAGGGAAATTCATAATGATTTACTAACAACAAAGGGCCTTTTGTAGGAAAACCCACAAAAGTATATCCTAAATAAATCAAAACCAAATTGTGACTCCTGCGGCAATGGAGGTGACTATTTTAAACCAAGTCTCTTAACTTTTTGGGGAGTTCACCCATGAAACCTTACCTTACAAGAGCTTTAACAGTGGATCTAACCACACTGGAGAGTAGAAAGAGAGGTGTCACAAGGATGTGGAAAAGAGACAGCGATGCAAAGGCCACCGAAGGAGAAAAGTCAGCATTGACAAAGAGATGGGCATGGACAACAAACGTCTTATTAGAAAAACAAAAACAAAATGCATTACTTCAGACCATTTATGTATTGAAGACATATTTTCAGTCAGATTTTTTTACTAAAGTTCCAAATTTCCAAAAATCAGCAGAACTGTTACTTTTATAGAACTATGATTACCAAGCATCATAATATATACAGCTATAAATATACCATTTATATAAGAGTTTTCTTTTTAAATTTATTTCCTGGGTGTGTTTGCAATATTCTTTTGTGGGAGTTGTTACTTGGTGGTGTTTCTTATTATTAGTTGCCCAGAACAATTTGCAATAGGTGCCATACAGATTAAGTAAATAAATAAAAGAAATCAAAGAAGCTTCTCTGAATGTAGAGTAAAGTCTATGAATTGTGACTTGAAATGTGCCTGAATTTGCCCCATCAAAGACAATAAATTGTATTTTATTACTGGATTAATTCCAAAAGAAAGTTCTACCCAAAGGAAGATGGCAATGAGAATGAGCTGAAATCTGTCCTATATGTAGCAGACAGAATCAGTTACTGTTAAGAGATTGAAGAAACTTACTGAACGATATGATTTGCCATAGCTTTTGAAACAATATAAAGTAGTTGCTACTCTTTTTTTACCCATCCATCACTCTGCCAGCCAATGAATCGTGCAACGGGAAAGGCCAGTGTGGTTTACACTGACCTTTTTAATTTCTATTTCATCTTTTACTGCAGTCCTTAGTATCATCGTTCATGTTGTTCCTGTATTTCTTATCTCTCTGCAAAGCTTTTTTTCTAGTAGCTATTGGGAAGAGCAATTGCTGAAATTTAGTGTCTTCTTTCCTTCCTATAGCATGAACAAACTTTATGGACCCAGATCTCCTCATAATAATTTAAAATCAGCAAAAGAAGAATCAACACATTCATTACTAAAAAGGCATCTTTCTCTATTTAAAAAAAAATAAAGTTGCATTTTAATATAAATGTTTATACTTACTATAAGAACAGCTGCAATTGGTATTGCTGCATTCATGAAAACTGTAGGGAAAATGTTTTTTTCTTACTACATTTACATACATTTGTATCTAAATCTCTTTCATTCTCATGCATTTCATTTACTTTCGAAGAGTAATAACTGCTATAACAAAGTGCAGCGTAAGAAAAAATATGCCAATAATTACAGACATTCCACCCGATATAAATGATGCTTAGCTTAACAAAGTATGCATTTGCAACTCCAGCAGTGCCTTTTTCTTTTAGATAGTTTGTTTTTTTTAGTCAAGTAGAATAGCTACAATACATTGATATTGCATTGTATTACTCAAAGAAAGACACATTGTGATGTCCAAGCAGATTTCTTTATTGATCCTCACCTACAGACAAAATCTTGCCAAATTAAAGCAAACTATCACCCTGGTAAAGCATATAGCCTGAAAACTCTTATGGAGAAGCCATTTTTATTCTCTTTATCTCACACAAACCATGTGAATCGAGTTTTCTCTTACTCCTCTGAAATGCATTCCCTCCTTCCTGGAAATCCAGACTATATTCATCACAGTTCTGATAGTGCTTCTGTACCATGAACGATAGCAATAAAACAATGACTAGCAATTTCCAGGGATTTTCTGGGTAGATTTGATGTACTGTACTGGTTTCTTCTCTATGTCTAGGGAATGGGTCTTCTTTCCAGCTGACCATTAAAATATAAATTATCTATTCTGGTAGAGTAATCATCATGGTTTATTACTTAAGTTGCCAAAATTTCTTCCTAATTTGAACAAGTCATAACTGTCAAATTGTTCAATTTATTTCAGAAATAGGATACTCTTATATTATTTTCAGCTTCCTGGTTCACACTGCAATCTTATTGCAGCAGCTAAACAGGAAATATTTCAAATATTTCAAAATCTAATAAAATAAGCTACAGATAAGCCTTCTGGGCTTAATTAAACATAAATTTGGAGGGAAGACAAAGAATTTTCATTATAAAATACATGTTTTAAGGCAAAAAACTTGAGATTCATTTCTTGGCATCTATAAGTCAAGTTGATTTCTCCCCTGAGTTCTGGAAGATGGCTACAGTATCAGCAATACATAATAACTACATGGATTAATGTGCTATTTCATTTCAGAAAGTTTAATATATATGCTGTAGAGATGGGCGCCAATCTTTGTAATTTTGTAGGGTGTCCATAAGCCTGTAAAAAGTACAAGATTCTTCAACAGGGTTCATATGTTGTGCTAAACTATAGTTTGCTTAACAATGGTTTGTTCAATAAAGTGAATTATCTGGCTTTACATATGGAAAGTCATAAAGAACTGTTCCTTAATTAATATATGGATCTCTCTTCTCTCTCTCCCTATCTCCCTCCCTCCCTTCCGCGGGAACTTTTTTCTAACATAAATGCAAATACAAAGACTCTGGTGGTATAGTGGTTACAATGCATATTGCAGGCAAACTCTGCCCACAGCCTGGAGTTCAATCCTAATGAGCCTTCCATCCTTCCAAGGTTGGTAAAATGAAGACCCAGATTGTTGGGGGCTATATGTTGACATTGTAAACTGCAAAGACAGTGTTGCAAAGCATATGGGGAGGTATATATAAATCTAAGTGCTATTGCTATTTACATTAAGCCCAGAGCTGGAAGGTTAAATGTCCCACATCCTGTATACCAACGACAATTCATTATCTCTATTAATACATTAAATATACATTGAGAGTTATTTGGATTTATAATTCTAACATTTAAAACAATTCATTATCATAGGCTATTTTCAAATTTAATTTCTGGCTGGCTTCCTACATCATGTTAAGCCATAAAGTTTGTTTGGTTTCTATACATTTTCTTTTATGTCTTATGACTTAGGATAGTGGTCTCAAGATCTCAATTTATGGGTTCCCTTTTCTTCAAATTTCTCCCACTAGCCAAAAGCCAGCTCTTAGGATGGATCTGGTGGCAGGTAAACTGAATGAACTACCACAGGTTAGTGAAAAAGAATCATGATTTGTCTGACTAAGTAGATGTACAGATCTGAGCTATAAAAACCAGGACAATCATTAGATGGCACCAGAAAGACTATTGTGTATTATTTGTTGTCACCTAGAACAGGGATCCCCAACCTTTTCAACGCCGCGGCCCGGTTCCGGCATCAGCTGGGCGCCGCGGCCCGGTACCGGCGTCAACTGGGCGCCGCCATCTTTTATGAAGAAAAGCGCTGGTGGCGTCACGGGCGCTTTGTCAAAGATGGCGGCGAGCGCTCGGTGAGCTTTTTCGGGTAGAAATGGCTTTCTACCCGGAAAAACTCACCGAAGCGCTTGGCGCCGCCATCTTTTGACGAAAATGCTTCCGGTGAGCTTTCTACCCGGAAAAGCTCACCGGAAGCGCTTTTAAAAAGATGGCGGCGCCCAGCAACCAGTGGCCCGATAAGGCTTGTTCCGCGACCCGGTACAGGTCCGTGGACCGGCGGTTGGGGACCCCTGACCTAGAAGTTGTTGAGACTTTTGCATTCCACATTTGTTTAATCATAGATAACGAAACAAGAGATGATGGATGGAAGGATGGGTGGGTGAATATCCCTTCCTCATTTCCCATAGTGATCTCTTATGAAAGCCTATTCTAAATACAAAAATGTGTTCATGGTAATTCACAAACATCTGGAGGGAAGCAAGTGGGTGAATTCTGTTCTGAAGTAATGTTCTTCAAGCAGATTAATTTTAAAAGGAAAACATCAAGACTGTTTATTCCCTAGAGAAAAGAAAATGAGTTAAAGTACTTATGATAATAAGCATTGCCAATATGCCATCTGTTTTGTGCATTTGGTTGCTTATTATCATAGGTCAGTGTAGCACCATCTCAAAAGACTTATTTCATGATGAACATTTAGCATGATAAATAAGATCTCATAGGAGCTAAGGAAAACATAAGCAGCTTTCTAGTGCTAAAGGGTAAAGTTAATGTCTTAAGTACAGCCAAATTTGAAAAATTTCCCAGGGCCTTTTTCCTTGCCCCTGCTTATTGTTTTCAGCTGCTTAAAAACAGATTTGGGTGACATACTATTTATCCTTTTGGAGATAATTAGTGAAGAACTCCTATTTGATATCAAATGTTTCACTTATAATCATTTCTAATCATTTCAATCCACTGCATTTATTTACAGATGTCACAGTAGTCATCTTTCTTACTATGAGACACTTAAAATGCTGCACTGGTGTTAATTGCATAGTTACAATTAATATTGTTGTAAAACTACTGTTTATTACAGTTTAGAGACCAATTCTATATCCAGGAGTTCAATAAAATGGAAGTTAATTCTTGATAAATAAGCCGATAAAATCAGTATTACTATTTAACACAGCATTCCAGAAAATTTAACTATTGGCTCTCACAAGCCTGAGCAGGCCATTTGTTATTTTATAATAAATTCCCTTTTTACAGTGAAATTATTACTATATTAAAGATTAAGATTACAATAATACTGCAACCTTTCTACGTACTTCCTTTTGGGTTTTTTTATTGCTCAATTCACTATTCATATTTATTTATTTTATTTTATTTGTCAAGTGATTATAAGATAACAGGTATAAGTATAAACATAGTTATGAATACATGAAATGGATACATATAAGAAAAATAAAAAGAAACAATAGGACAGGGACGGTAGGCACGTTGTTGCGCTTATGCACGCCCCCTCAAAAAACTGTTGAACAGTAGTAGTCATTAGGTCTGATTTATAGGAAAGTAAATTTCATGGAGAAATGGTCTCCTTTCTATATCTACATTTTTATGTCTGACATATATAATATATTATTTACTGTATCAGGGAGAAAAAAATCAATTATAGGCAGCTAAATTGCTCCTCAGAGGATAATTTGGCATTGCAAGTCAATTACTTCTTTATGCATTATTAAATGTTTGGTTCTTAGTTTTCACATTTGTCAAAAATCTAAAATTATTTCAGTCTTGGCTTCATTAACTTAAGTGGAATCAAAAGAGCAAAACTACTGTAAAAGTTTTATAACTACAAACAATTCTTGTCTGTTTATAATCTTTAAATATGGCGAGAAGCACAACAATTCGATCCTGAGCTGCACATATTCTCTACTATTGGTATAAAACAGCTGTCTGCAATGAGAATCCCAATTCAGATGTAAAATTGATTAAATATGCTATGGGCCTAAAAGCTAGAAGTATTCCTAATGGGAAAATAAGGGAAATCCGTCATTTCATGACACAGGACTGGTAATTATAGCCACTTTATTCTTATCTTAGGATAGCCATTAGCTTGTTATGCAAAAGAACATCCACGTATCTACAATTATACGTTTGATTATTCTGTTTTGACCACAGATATGAAGATGTTACACCATATTGGAGTTTGTTTTAGTTGGATTTAGAATGCTGTGTAAATTGAAGTTTTTAAATCATGATTTTCATATAAACCAGTCAATTTGAAACGAGTAGAGTAGTTTAGCAAGATCTGTGAACCAACTATTTATTGGAGCTACAGCTTACTGCTTTACTTTTACTTCATGCAAGCATTTTAACTAATATTGATCTAACTGCTTGAAAAGCATTTAATTAAATCTTCAAGACTATTGAGAGGATTTGCAAAATGGATCTTTATCTCAATATTAAGGTGTAGCACAAATACATTTCTAACATCAAAAAGATAAACTCAAGTAAAACTCAAAAGACTGTGAAATCTTTTTCATAATTTTTTTTTGAAGAAATAATGCTTCTGTAATGGGATCTACTCTCTTTTCCTTTTACCTTCAAGAAAATTCACCCAGTCCATTGGACTGAATTTTTGAGCATTCATAGAGAAATCCAGGTGGAAGGGAATAAATGATTTAATGATGAACTAGCAGGAGAAATTCATTCTATTGGCTGTTGTTTTTTTTTTGAACAAAGCCGAATGCCATACATGTAAGTACCATGAAAACTTAAGAAAACAAATATATATATATATATATATATATATATATATATATATATATATACACACACACACACATCCATATCCATATGGAACTGTGCAGTAAACTATCTGGAAACTTATTTACATTTATGCAAACATTTAAACTGACTTTAGGGACAAAAAGAAGTGAATTACTTACTTGATATAGAGGTATAAAGAGCAAAAGACTTAAGACTTGTCATTTCCTTTTGCCGAGTTTCTTCCACACTACTATGAAAAATGTGTTCCCAGGCATAGAGCTTAAGTAGCTTTATGCCTCGAAGCATTTCATTTGTTTTCTTCAGTCTCTCATTGGAATATTCCTGGACCATTGGCATAAAAAATAATTTTGGATTATACTGAGATCATAATTTTTATTTAAATACTTCTTCCCCTCTTATTTATTTATAATATTTCTATTCCACTGTGATCAAAAGAGATTCTTGGTGGTGATTACAAATTTATAGTCTGAAATTGTGAAATTGGATAGGTATACTTAGCAGAACTTACCAATGTGCTTCTTTGAGCTTGTGAAAGTTTTGTGGCTACAAAGTATTGGACAGGGGCCAGCACTATGATTACAGCTGCTCCAATTAAGGCACTGATTCCAAGCAAGTAGTAGAGCAGAACAATTCCAACAATAATCTGCAATGATGGAAAGAGAAGGGACATTGATTTGGGTAATCGATACAATTCTAAAATTGGATGGTAAGGGCACTTAGGAAAAAGGGAGGAGTCTAGACATATCATCAATTGTTATTTTTGGAAGAGATGTCTTCCAAAAAAAGGAAGGTATATTTCACCTCAGGATAACTACAAAATTAGAGAAAAAAGCTAGGAAGATTCAAGTAACTTAGATCTCATGATTCCATGGGAGAGTAACAGGTAAACAATCTACATTGATCTCTGTTCCCAATGGGCTAATGTTAATTAATAATCCATTCATTTTCTTACCTGTACAGGCATAGCCCAGAGATTAGGACAGAGGAAGAAGAACCACATTAGCTGGTTTGTGTCTATTGCAACCAGGTTACAGATCTGACCTGAAGTCATTTCCCCCATGGACATGTTGGAGGTTGATAGTCTCATGATCTTATTATAAATTTTTGTCTAGAATGAAAATGTTTGGTTTCAATTGAAAGAGAAAAAGCAAAGTTCCATATTAATAATATCTTGTTCTATATTGATAACATTTATAACTAATCATGATGGTAGCAAAACATTATCATTAAAAGAATATTGAGAATGCTGAAATTACATACTAGCATCAGGACATCTAATACAAATATATATATTGCAGCATTTTTATATAATTAAGCTTATCTCATGCTACGAGAGTATCTATGGAGATTCTAGTCATCCAGGCCATTATTGTCCAAAAGGTACTTTTTTTTCAAGAGACAACTGGACTTTCTTTGTTTTTCCTTGAAGACATTTCACTTCTCATACAAGAAGCTTCTTCAGAAAAACAAAGAAAGTCCACTTGCCTCTTGAAAGAGCACCTTTGGGTCATGCTCTGAGACTTACATAATAGTAGTACTGAATGAGTAAAATTCCAACAGATTGTGAAATTCATTGATTAGAAATTATTGTTTTATATCCTAGATGCAAGGATGTAAAATGTAGATACTAATAGCTTAACAGTAACATTATCATGGAGATTACAGGATATACTTTTTCCATAGTTCTTGCTGCATTAATCTGATTTTATAAATAGAAGGAAGCTCTCTGATTATTAGTAGATATTTTAGAAATTCAGACTGAAAAACTTGAGTTGATTTTAGTTTAAAAAGTTGTTAATATGCTATAAATTAATTTTTTGGAATATGTTTTAGAAAAAAAGTTTTTCCCCTCTGTTTTTCTTAAATGGTACACATATCCACACGCTTATATGGAGTTTGGTACTTTTATTCCTCAGCCAGAGTTATTATAAATATTATTTCTTCATTTATTATAAGGTACCAGATAATTCAGTAAGAGTACCATTTTTCTCTTCTAATATTTAATTTGCTAGTGGAAACATTGCCCTGTGCTATTAAGCAATCAAAGAAAGTTTGCATGCCGAGTGGCTGATGTTGAATATAAGTTGATATGGAATATGGATTATATTCTAAGTATTACTGATAATTTTCAAGATTCATATCTTAACTTGTGAACATTTTACAACAATGTAGTAATATATAATAATGTAATATAATAGCTTATCCAGTTACATTTGAATCATTTCCAATTAGATCAGGGGTGGGCAAACTACGGCCCGCGGGCCACATCCGGCCCATTGGTCTGTCCAATCCGGCCCGCCCCTGAAAAAAAATAGCTGGGCGTGGCGTATTGCCCTGCGCTGCGTGGCCCCCAAAGCTGCAAAACAGTGCGGAGAGCTCTCGGGGTAGGAAAGAAAAGAAGAACTTTGCAAAGGCCTTGGCTGGAAGTTCGAAATCACCTTCGAGTGCGACCTCTCCGAAGTTGAGTCCCCACCGATCCCCTTTTTTTCCGGGGCTTCCAGGCTTAAACTTTGCAAAGGCAAAGTTTGCAGGCGGGAGCGCCTTCCGGCCGAGGAGCGGAAGAGTTCCGCCCGGCGGGCGGGGCGGAGCAGGCTGCTTGAGCCACCTAAAGCTAGGCCGCTGCTGGTGGAGCCTTGCCCTGCCTTGGTGCCCCGTTTCCGGCTCGGCGGTCCTGCTCAGGCGGCACTTTAAAAGCCTGCTCCCAGCACCCGAACAACTTCCCAGCAATTTGCGGCTTCCTTTTTCCTCGCGGGCGCTCGCGCCTGGCCCTGAGCCACGTGGCAGAGGGGAAACCCAGAGCACCGCTGGGTCGCCTCCTCCAAGCAGCCCGCCCGCCCGCCGGGCAGAACCCTTCCCGCTCCTCGGCGGGAAGACGCTCCCGCCTGCAAACTTTGCCTGTGCAAAGTTTAAGCCTGGAAGCCCCGAAACCCGAGCAACTTCCCAGCAACTTTCGGCTTCCTTTTAACTCGTCGGGCACTCGCGCCTGGCCCCAAGCCGCGGGAGGAAGCCGAGCACGCCGGGTCGCCCTCCAAGCCCGGCCCGCCCACCCACCGGGCGGAACCCTTCCTGCCTCGCGGAAGACGCCTCGCCTGCAAACTTTGCCTGCAAGTTTAACCCTGAAGCCCTGGAACCCGAGCAACTTCCCAGCAACTCGGCTTCCTTAACTGGGCGCCGCGCCGCCCGAGCCAGGGGGGGAAGCGAGCACGCCGGTCGCCTCCAAGCAGCCCACCCATTCCTGCCTCGGCGGGAAGAGCCGCCTGCAACTTTGCTGCAAAGTTTAACCCGAAGCCCTGGAAACAGTTCCCAGCTCGGCTTCCTTTAACTCACGGCAGCAGCAATTGGACGAGCAGTTCCGCCAGCAACAGGCAGCCGCCCGGCTCCGCTCAGGTGTCCGGCTGGGGCTGTCAGGAGTTGCTACCGCCGGCGCAGCTCCACGCGGCTCCAGTCCTGCATTGCCTTGGGAACCAGGAGCCGCTGAGCCTGAGCCTCCGGTGCCGCTGCTGCAGTTGCAAAGCACCGCCGCGGCTCTTCCTTTTTGCCTTTCCCTTCCCGAGGCAACGCGGGACTGGAGCCGCGGGAGCCGCGCCGGCGGTAGCAACTCCTGACTCAGGGGCCTCCGAGGGAGGGGAAGGAGGAGAAGAGGGGGGGAAAAGGGGGGGGCAATTCCCCAAAAATCTTGTGCTGACCCGGCCCATCTGTCAAATTTTAAAAGTCAATGCGGCCCCCGAGCCAAAAAGTTTGCCCACCCCTGAATTAGATCATAGAAACCCATAGTAATTTGAAAATAATGAGATCTATTGTCCAAATCTTTTTTAAAAAGATTGGAGTACGTATTCCCAGTAAGATATTTTTGTAAATAAATATTTCAAGTTAAATAGGACTTGAATTTTGATAGAAATAGATGGCTAAAAAATCCTACAGGCGTATGAGGAGAAATATGTGAATATCACTCCTAGACCATTGGAAGTATTTTGCCATTATGTTCTAGGTAGGACTGAGATAAAGTGATTGGCCCAAGGTCACTCAGCTGGCTTTACGCCTAAAGAGGGACTAACTTACAGCCTTGTGGTTTCTAGTCTGGTGGCTTAGCCACTACACCAAAACGACTTTCAATTTGATGGTTATTTTTGGCAATTAATTATTGCTTTTTCTGGTGTCACAGGTTCAATTTGCTTCATTTTTTCTTGTTTCTTTTTCATTCTTAATATAGAAACCCAAGCCATGATCTATTTGTGCTGAAATCAGATGAGCTATTAATTTCAGGAGCCATGCAGGACAGCTACAGCTTATATAATGAAAGGCAAGGATATGAAAGTTTGTCACAGTAAAAAGAGATTGTGGAGTGAAATCCTGGTCTTTCTAGGGGAATGTGCATTTTAAAAAAGCAAATGGTTGGATATAAACATGACTTTCAAAATATTCTAGATGATGGATGTGTACAGTCAGTAAAACAAGAGAAAGTATAAAGAGGATGATCTCCCACGTTTCCTTAAGAGCACCTGTAAACTTGCACATTTTTAATGTCATCACAGTAAAATGCATTTTAATGACATTTAGTATTTGAGTACCAAATACTTGACATTAAATACTTTGAGTATTCAAGATGAAAATCAAGAAATGAATTAAGGCATCAGCCTTTTCTTTGATATATATTGTCACCTTCACTGGCAATTGTCATCTTCACTGACAGTCCCTTTTCTAATTCTGTTCTTTTTATTTTGAAGATATTTGAGGAAGCTCTTTTACTTATTCTCCTGATCCCACATTAATCTTAGCTCAATCTGAGCTTTAGCATTCCTGGTGCTACCTATACAAATACATACCACCTCTGCAAAGTTATACTAGCCTTTATTAATCAAATGCTTTTTCCATTAAATTAGCTGTAACATAGGAACCTGTCACAGCATGAACCTGTAGGATATTTGAAATACCTGTATTGCTCCTCTTAGGTTAATTCCTGTTTCAATGGCCACATAATATGATGCCTGGAGAAAAGTTCTTTGCAATAGAAGTGCAAAAAAAAGGAGAACCGATAACACATAAGCATTAGCCAAGAATTCTTGAGAAGAGATGAAAAAAACACCCATTATTTTAGTCTGTAGAAAAACAAACAAAATAAAAGGCTATTAAAAAACTGTTCTGCTTTTAAAGAATTCCTATAAATGCAATAGAACACAAATGCAAAATGGAAACTGCAGAATACTGGAATATATTTTAGCAAGCTATAGAACAATTGCTGAAATTACTTATAAAATGTAAATGAAAAAAATGGTAAATATATAATCTAATTTTGATTTACATTACAATGCCAGATCCTCTATAAAATAATTTCATGGTTTAAAATAACATTCATTGTATTTCCCATATTGAAATCAGCCTTATTTCTGTCAAAAAAAACAACAAACCCATGGATTATTTCTAGTTTCTTTTTTTTTATTTTAATAAATTTATTTATTCAATGTTATGAAATTAAAAACATATGTTTACATTTTACAGCGTTGTTTAATCAGTAGATACACTTGTACTTTTCTTCTGATAGCGTGTTATACATTGTTATAATAACTCCTTTGTCATTTTAAACTCTCTATATGCATACATATAGTTTATTTACATTTATTTACATGTCACCCTTATTTTTCCAAAACGTTGCCAGGTCATAAGTTATCACCTTTTCTTTATCCAGTCGTACCAGATATCCCATGTTTTGTAATATTCACTGTCTTGGTTATCTTTTAACAACTTAGGTAGTCTATCCATCTTGGCACATTCATATACCTTATTGATTATCATATTTTCTGAAAGGGTCATAGCCAATTTCCAATTTTGAGCAAAACTTATTCTAGCTGCTGTTATAATATGAAGAATTAAATATTGGTGCTTCCTATTCATATTTGGTTCTAACATGCCTAATAAAAAAATTTCCAGTTTGAATTTTACTCTCTGTTTTGTTATTTCCTCTATCCATATTCTAATTTTTTGCCAATATTTTCGTGCATGGGGGCATGTCCACCACATGTGGAAATATGTTCCCTGATTATAATTACATTTCCAATACTTATTTCTATTTTCTAAAGCATAGTACTTCATTTTATTCAGATATGTAAGCCATCAGAAAAAGAACAAAGTGATAAAATAAGGTCAGCTTTTAAATATATATTCTCAAGCTTTAAACCATGGGTTTTGAATCAGGGCAGACAATGAATGTGATTCTTCAGATGCAGAAACTTATTCAGAAAACAAACAAAGATACATTTAAAAAATCTCCCCTTGATCTATTTATGAAAGTTTTCCTAAGTACATTTTGCAACTAGCACATGCTGGAGATTCAAAACAATTGTGTGTCATCTTTTTGAACATATTATTTTCTATGATATGCTACATGATCATTTTAGTAATATTGGGCATGTTTCTGAAAATGCCATTTTGCTATTTTCAGAATTATGCTGGCAATTATAACCTATAGTGCTCCGAAGTGCTTCATTTTGCATATAAGATTATCACTTGTCTGTTCTCAATACTAAAAAAATCAAAGTTAAAAGCGAAGAGGTAATAGTAATGATTAAAATTTGGCATCTGAAGTTTGCTTGTCCACAATAATTCAAGTGCCCTTGGGTGAGGTTAAAGAGATTGTATGTATCTGGTGTTAGTTTTGTATTAGAATTGTAGGTCAAGAATAACCTTGACTGGAAGCAAAAGCATCAGGACAATTTCATTCAGCTGACTCTTCAGGAATGTATTTGAGAAGCAGAAAGATGAAATGGAAGGAAGTTCTTAAGAGTCAGTAAAGTGTTGAACTGGGCTATTTAAAATGGAATCTAAGGCATTTGTGCCTATCTTACCAATATCAGCTGTCCTTTTTGAGTAGATATAAGTTAATTAGGTACTTTGAATATCTTATACTGTCTTTTCACTCTGTTTTAAAACTTAAAAAAAGAGGAAATCCTCTTCCTCCCTGACTGTTTTGTCTTTAGATGAAGAGAGAGATTTTCTGAGGCTCCCGAGGCCCTGTGAGAGCAAAGCCCTCCTGTGTCACTTCTAGAGTATCTCCAGAAGAGAGTCCAAAGAAAAGGAGAGTCCAGAGAGAAGGACAGGAGCAGTGGTGGGATTCAATTTTTTTTACTACCGGTTCTGTGGGCATGGCTTGGTGGGCATGGCTTGGTGGGCGTGGAAGGGGAAGGATACTGCAAAATCCCCATTCCCTCCCCATCTCACTAACCTGCTTTCCAGCTCCATTCTCCTGTGCAGGGCAACCAAAGAAGACCCAGCCAATCAGCTGGGACTCAGGAGGCTCAGAATAGATGGGGGCAGGGCCAGTCAGAGTTGGTATTTGCCGGTTCTCCAAACAACTCAAAATTTCCGCTACCAGTTCTCCAGAACTGGTCAGAACCTGCTGAATACCACCTCTGGTCTGGAAAGGTCTCTCTTGTCCAGGGTGTGTGTGTATCACATACAAACTAAATCAAGGTGCACATTTTTAGAATCTTTGACATGACAAGTTTAAAATGTTCAGCAGCACTAGCTTTATTTTGTTATGTTTTAATTTCCTTTGGGCAGATTCTGGAGAAGGTAGGAAGCTCTAGGAAATGCAATTCATAGTGACCACTTCTGTTGGACAGAGGTTTGAATGAACTCAACTCATTAATAGTACAATTTATTATTTATAATATTGTCAGTTGTTTTCCAATGTTTGCAAGAGTTACGGGTGCTCCATCACTGGAGAGAAGAGATTATATAGCCATTTGTCCAGAATGGTTTTGGGTCTCCTGCTTGAACAGGGGGTTGGACTAAAAGACCTCCAAGGTCCTTTCCAGTTCTATTTATACTGTTACTTTTACTGTCATAATTTGGGCTTCTCTTTAAACATACTTTTGTCTTTACCATATAAAAAACTAGCCTATTAGAATTCCTGGACAACTTCTAAACAAATAGCCCATAGTACTGCATGTGAAATAGGAGGTCATTTTTGTATTTTATGACTTTTTGAGGTGTTAAGAATGGGTTTATATATAACTGTTAGGAATAACATGGTTACCTAACATAGTTTGGGTAAAATAATATATATAGACTATGATAGTGAGTTTAAGTGTGTGTCACTTTAACTGCAAAGCATGTAATTTTGGGTGCGGCTGTAAAATCGCCATAAGAGGGAGCAAGAGAACTTGATTGATTGCTAGCTTACTGGATTGCTTGCTAACGATGATGGATTGATGGTGTTCTCTGCTGTTGCTGAAAGAAGAAAAGAGGTTTGACTTCTTCATATCTCTACTGCGAAGAGATATATTACTGGACTGATATTTGTAAGTTTACTGACCTCTTTTTCGACACTGGACTTTGCAACTGATTAATCCCCGGACGGACTGAATTAGTGTATGATATATGGACTGTTTGACTATGCTAAAAACTATTACTGGAATAAACTATTTAACTAGCACAGTGTATCTGTTTTACTGAGTGTAAGCTACAAAAACGTTTGTCTCACATATTTATTTGCCTGCCTGCCTGACTGCCGTGCAGATTCTGCTAGGGTGTATATCCCTAACAATAACTTCTCATTTTTGTAGATTTTATTTATTCTATCAGTCTTTAACAAATGTTTATTGCTGCAATTTTTCAGTGTATCACTGTTTTATTGCCCTTGTAGTACTGGAATTTAGTCGAAAGAATAAAACATTTACTTCAAAAAACAAAACAAAAACTAGTTAAATTAGAATTCTCCTACTTAAAACAAATGTGGGCAAGAAGCTGGAGCTGGGATAGAATTCAAAAGCATTGCAAGTTTATTCGGACTTCCGGTTTGTCGGCTTCGCGAGCGGCAGGAATTCGCGAAGCTGCGCGATCCCTGCTGCATTAGCCGCTTTTGGTGCTCCGATCCGGACGGGTCTGGAGCTAGGCTGCCCTGCAGGGGCAGCTGAAGATATGGGGGATCCGGAGAGGGGTTTGGGGGTGTTGCAGACCCCCTCCCCGGCCAGCAGAACCCCCTTTTCCCAAGACGGTGCAGCGGCGGCCCGCAATGGCCGCCACAAAGAAGCTGGCAGCCGGGTAAGAATGCGCAGGAGGAAGTGGAGAAAGTTTTTGAAAAGAGAAAGTTTTTCTTGGCTCCCAGGACTCTAAGACATATTTAACAAAACTCCTGAAAATTATGACTTTCTGAATGATACCTTCTAGAAGAGGAAAAAAGCGGCAGTTTGGTGGTGCTGAAAGGAAAGTTTACTCTCCTTCCCGACGGAATTAATAAGTGGACATTCAGAAACCTGTTTTTTTCAGGTAAAACTAGCTTTATGGGATAAGTCGGAAGGGAGAGGACAAAAAATATATTCATCTGGTTTGATTTTGTTGGAGGAGATGCCTTAAGGATTTGAAGACAGAAATAGAACTCCAATAAGGCTTCAAAATACAGATTTGGACTTTCTTTTTTCTTTTGTCTGATACTACCCCTGGAAGAGAAAGGGAGAATTTTGTCTTGGCTTGGATTGATTGAGGATTGTGGATCTTGGGATTGTTTTACTTTTTTTTGAAATATCTTGGTTGGTGTAAGAAGAAAGAGGGAAAAAAGAAAAGAAAAGAAAAGATCTATAATGGCTTTTTCTTTTGAGGAACTGAGGGAAGAATATGAGCAAACAAAAGCAGCCGGTAAAGATGGTATGGAAAAAGCCTTCCTATTTTTAGAAATGGCGCTGGTTAACTATCAACAAACAATACAACAGATGGAGGCAGAAGAACAACATGAAGAAGAAGATGAAGACACCATATTTAATGAATTCCAAAATTTAACTAAGAAAGAAGGAAGGAAGAAAGCGAGGAAAATGAAGGACTTAAGATTTAAAAAAACATTTAAGAAAGAGAAAAATAAGATGCAAAATAAATATAATGATAGTAAACAAAAGAAAAAGGGAACACAACAGAGAAGGGATGCCAGCAAGGCAGAGGCTAGAAGAAGGGGGGTAGGAAGATTTGGTGGGGGAAGAAAGAAAGGGAAAGGCGGAGAAAAGCCACAAAGTTTTGAAATTAGATGGGAAAAGAGGAATTTTTTTAGGGACAAAGGGTAAAGTACAATTTCCTTAAAAAGATTTTGCAAGGTACATAAGATGGTATTGTAACATCTGTATTAGAAATAGAAAATTAGAATGGCTTAAGAGTTAATAAGAAATTAAAATGTTGAAATGTTTAACAATGATTGATTTTAAAATGTAATAAAATATTAAAGGAAAGGCAATGGGAATGTTATAAGATTTAATATTTAGATTTATTATTTAACTATGTATTTAATCATTTTGGATTTATCACTTTGTTTTTATTGTTATTAAAAGAAAAAAATTAGTAGATAGAATGTACCAAGCAGAATCAGATTGGGTATTAGGTGTTATTTTAAATGTTAATCTAATTAATTTAGGGGGAGGATAGAAAGGCATCATACTCTGATTAGTGATTTCAGGAGAAATTCTTCTTTTTTTTATAAGGAATGAGATAGAGGGATAATAAAGTATGGGCAAAAGATACAAATATAATGATTTAAATTAAGATGGATTAAATAAGATAGAATTATGAAGAGTGAAATGTGTGGAGAAGTTTATATAGAAGATATAGAATGGTAAACAAAATAGGTAATGATATGTAAGATGAGCATGAATATAATTGAAGCCCATATAGAGAGAGGTACCTGGGGCCAAGTTACTTTCCTAAAATATTTTTTATATGTTTGTTTGTTGTGTGTTTATGTTTTTGAGAGTATTAATAAAACCTTGTAGAAATACAGAATGAGAATAATGGTAATCAAGTCAGAAAGAAATAGATGAAATAATAATAGTGAAATTGAATAAGAGTAAAGAGAAGTAAAGAGAAATTGGATAAGAGGTATTTTTATGCTCATATGGAAATGGCTTAAAATAGAATTGTACTGTATAAAATAAGGTCTTATCTGACTTGTAAAACTTATAATGGAAAAAGGTTCAAATATGTAATGGTTGATGATGATTTGTTTGTCTTTGAAATTAATAAAATTTGCTTAAAAAAAAATTAAAAAAAAAAGCATTGCAAGTTTATTCATTTAACCTATACAAACAAATCTGATCTACTAATTATCAATCTGAATTGACACTAGGTAAGAGTCAATGAACTTCAAGAAGGGCTAGATTTAGGTTTCTTTCGATAGCATAGGGACACCAGCTTGATGATGTATTTGACTCCACCCTCAGGCTTTGCCCTGTCATCTCCTACACCAGGCTGTTTAAATGTATATCTTAATATATTTTTTACTAGATGATCTGCTCTCTTCACTTTATTCATACATCTAATTTTGGAAGCAAAGTATATGCAAAACAAGATCCATTATTAGTGCAAACTAGAATGAAAATAAATGATTAATGCTGCCTAAATTAATGCTGTGGTCGGGGCAGGGGGTGGGAATTGGGGGTGATTTTTTAAATTTCCTTTTTTCCAGATTTTGTTCTATTGCACTTTATTAATTTGATTCTTTTTGTTAGTTTTTATTTTTATTTTATTTCAAATATGGTTTTACATTCTGTAAGTCTTCTCCAGTCACCATAGGCGAATAGGCGGCAATATAAATTCAATCAATCAATCAATCAATCAATAAAAATAAATAAATAAATAAATATATTATGAAAGAAAACAGTATTATTAGCATGATATAAATTATAAAACAACATATGGTTGAATAATATAACATTGAAAATGTAAAGCATTATAAAAAAATAACTTTCAAAGTCATGAAAGCTTGATATTATTCTTTATAAGGCCATTCTTTGTGGGGTTTTTTAGAAAGGCTCCTCTATTAAATGGTGAAGTTAGCCACGGTACATCAATAATGCTTATATAAATGATAAAGCATTAAAAGGTTTTGTGTTACCACAAGAACCACTAAATCGTTCTATAAATCACAAAGGTGGTTACCTTTTAAATACGTTACATGAACTAAAGCAGTACCTCTCTATAATAAATTATATTATTTCTTTTTTCTTTCTAATCATTTTAATCTATAGTCCAAAATACTATTATTGTTTCCTCTAACTAAACTGAGTTGATGAAGAAAACTTGAAAATATATTGTTTTAAAAGCTACAATTATAGAAATTATTCTATTTCCACTCTATTATACAAATGCCAACCATTTACTACTGCATATTTGCAATCAGATTGATTATTTGTTTATGGAATCTTAAAGATAACAAACTCATTAATTAGGATTGTTCATTTCTTAACCCCAAAAGGTTTTTGTTTGAATTTGTATTTATACAAACTTTTTTGGGAGGCGGGTTAGCTGGAAATATAAAAACAAAGGATATTTATTTTTAGTATATTTTTATTTGAATATATATGCATATATATTTGCAATACCAGGTCCCTTAATGATTTTCCCAATATGATGGCCCTCAAGACTGCCATGGAAATGTTTTGTCACAACAGAATCTGTTTTTTTTTCTTAATTGCTGTGGGGAGAGAGCAAAAGAGTGAGAGCAAGAGCCACAATTATTTGGAAGATCTGCAGCTTCTTTGTAACAGGAAATTGATAATCCTGGGAATGGGAAAATATAACTGTTGGTATAAATACTGTATTTTATTTTTTGACAGCCTTTTGGTCATTTCTTGTGGCTTGGTGCCAGTTGGAATGGTGTCAAGGCCAAAACTGAGTGACTCATTCACTCACGCTCATTCACTCACGCACACAAAAAGGAAAAGGAATCAGTTACCCCAAGGCAAGAGTAAATTTGAAACGCCCACAGGCCCTCATATAATTAGGACAGAGGCTAAGAGTTCTACAACTTGAAGTTTAGAAAAAGTGACTTTAACAAGATTAGGACCAAGAAAAAGTTAGCAGACATTTAAAAAATGATTCAAAGGAAGTACCTGGGCATGCAAAGAGCTGTTTCCTTTCCTTACATGAACAATCCCAGAGATGCAAAGTGGACCAGCAAATCCAAGCAAATCTGCCAGAATACGGAAAGTGCTGCTTAGAGCCAAAGGCCTTCCAAAGCCATAGCAAAGGGCACACCAAATACTTCTGGATCCTTGTGGGTACGGAGTGTCTTTATCCTGTCCGATAATAATAAATATTGTTAAATTCAGGCAGTGGGTGACATTTTTAAAATGTCATGTTCTAGAATACACAACACATAAATAATTCTTTTATAAACCCTCACCTTTACTAGGAGGCATAATTGTTTTCTTTTCTTGGGCATAGAAGAATGGGTTAAAGAGTTAAAGTTACCCTCCCAAACCATGTCTTACCATTAAACTATAGATCTAGCTATGTCTAACAATTAACTCATAATTACTCTATTTTGTATTACTTGATGTTAGAAAAACATTTTTATAACAATAGCAATATCACTTAGTCTTAGCCCTCTCTTTGGGTTTACAATATCAGCATATTGCTCCCAATAATCTGAAACCTCAGTTTACTGACTCCGGAAAGATGGAAGGCTGAGTCAACTTTGAACCCGCCAGGATCAAACTTCTGGCTGTGGGCAGAGTCAGCTTGCAATATTGCATTCTAACCACTTTGCCAACGGGCACCTCTAAAATAGATTTAATTTACAGTAGATTCATTTTTATTTTAAATATTGACATACCTTCTACTCAATTGGCAACAAAGGATTCTATGAACTGCTTTTTTAAAAAAAATGTCATTCAAAGGTGTATAAAATGGCTTGTCTGTTTTAAAAAGACCTCCTCTTTATACTATTTGAAATATGTTTGTTTTATAGTCATACTGTCAATTCGTAAAGCATTCCTATGCCTGTTTTAGAGTTGCCATAAACAAGGGGCGAGGGGGGGGGGAGGAAATCTGAAGGAGTAGGGTGGCAGTTTAAAACCAGAAGTACATTTCACACTTATCTTACAAAGATTGTAACTAAGCTACCGGACCTTCTGCCAGTGAAAATCCTTAATTGGAGAACGTGATTGATGACACCCAGTCCGTGAAGGTGCTTCATTGGAGAATCTGATTTATGATACACCCAAGGAGGAGCGGGGAAATGGGGTCACAGGTGTCTGTAAATTACGCATGCCAGAGTTGGCTTCATACAGGCTAATGCCGGACATGTGGCTCCTAATAAATTTTTGGCATTCTTTTGAAGCTTGGCTCGAGACTCATGATTTAATTAGGGCAATCACTGGAATACTGACACATACCTTTCGCACTTGAAAAGCCTCATTAAGGCGCATATAATTGGTCAGAGCTCTCATTGCAATAGGCAGTTTGCCTATAGCTTTCAAATCTATGGGTTTCTTATGGGCAGTTTTAATAAAGGTATTCATCCACCAATATGTTCCTTTGGACAGGAGGTTCACAAAAGGTTGCAGGAATCTGACTCCAAGATCCTGAAGATCCTCAGGAGGTTTTACTTCTTTGGTTTTTTTGAAGAAAATATATCTCTAAATTTCATAAAGTCAAAAAGATAATTAATGAGAAGGCAAATACAATTACCACCATTCTGTAATTAGTCCCCTGATGAAGATGACCAAGTAATCATGAATTTTAGAGTTTGCATTTAAGAGGTTCTTTATTTTCCAGTATTTGAGTGGAAAAGTTATTCAATCAGCAAAATGTGTGTTCTCTAAAACCAAAGTGAAATAACATGATTTTAAAAAAATGCTTTGGCTAAACTACTTTTACAATGTATAATATTTTTCAAAAACATAACTAGAGTTAATTTAGAATAGTTTCATGACTGAGAAAACAGTAAATATTTGTCAGATTAGTGCTATCTTTCTATTAGATGCTATTTAACATAGCAGTCAAAAATTAAGCGCAATTTGGATAGATAAGCATCTTTAAAATCCAATAATTCCAGAGTATTGAATTATAATTTCTATCATAGTAAGATTAATACCTGGAAGAAGAGAGAAATTTAAGCATTTTGCCTCCTTTCTGAATAAATAATATGAATTATAAATAAATTGATGTAAAGCTAGACTTACAAAGTTTACAACTTGATAACTTGCCCCCCCCAAAACACATTTTCTTCAGATGGCATAAAAAAGATACCATTTAAATATAACTTGCTGGATATTACATGATATTCTATCTTTCCACTTAATAGGTACATGAACATCTCAAGAAAATATTCATAGAGCTTTTGAACTATGGAATTGTTTTGGAAGTAACTGATGGTAAACAGCATTAATTCTCACTAATATGAATCATTTATCTAATCTGATTCCAGATGTATTTTTGATGAATGAGTGTCTGGCGGTTGGCACCATCTTATGGAACCAGCTAATTTTATAAATCTTGTTTCACAATGATTTCAGTTGGCTAAAGTTCTGGCCAGCAGAAGGCCAAAGCAGAAATAACTTAGCTCTTTAATTTTCTCTCCTGTTCTTCCCTGAGTTATCACGCACATACAAATTAACTCACCCTCACTCGGATTACGTTAATTTCTACAATTAGCAGCATTCCATAAAGTACAACCAAGAGTGCTGTGAGGCAGAATCGGAGCTGGCGTGGTCCAATATTATTATCACAAAACTTGACAAACTTGATTGTTTTGGTTATAAAAGCCAAAGTCCAATAGAATAGTAAGGCTGTTGAAAATAAAAAATGGTAATTGAGATGCTGATAAGACAAATTTCTGAAGACAAACACAATTATATTATTTTTAAAAGGATTTACACTCCAAAGATTGTTATAAATATAAATAGATTAGATTACAATGGTTACTAGAAAACCTGCATTGTTAACCAATGTAACTAACCCTACCCCTTTCCCATCTCTTCCAACAGTTATCAGATTTTGGTGGCATCTGTCTTCAAAACTGGTGGAGGTTTCATAGTACAGGGATCGCCACTGGGCTCTATCAGTAGCTGCAGCTCTAGTTCCCTTGCTGGAGTCACAATGACATGGGATTTCTTTCACAGCATATTTGTTGGGCTTGCATGAACATCCTTGAGATCTCTTCCCAGTCTCCAATATACCATAGAGCAGCTGGCAAAACATACTGAATGGTACTTTTATCCATTCTGATTATGTGTCCCACCTACCACTTCTGAACTTTCATTATCAGGGAATAAGTGCTGTTGGACTTTACATGATCCAAGACCTTCATGTTGGAGACATGATCTTGCCAATGAGTGTGAATGTGATATTTCTCCAGTAGTTTGTTGTTAGTATGTGAGTTCAGGACTCACATCCATATAGGAGAGAATGGATAACCCCAGTTCTGTAGACATTGTGTTGGTTGAGCATTCTAGTACACGAGTGCCTCATAGTCTAGTTGTCCTTGTGATTCTGAAGTCAATTTTTTTGCACAGGGGCAGCCCCATTTTCTCGGTAGAAGAGACTTTAATCCCGTGGCATGAACAGGAGAGGCTGGTGACCTCTCCTGCTGCATCGAGATCAAGATGTCTAAATGTCTTCTTGTGTTCTTAGTGTTCCACAACACCTGCGGGGCCTGTCTTCTTGATCATTGATCAGTCTTGTCTCCTCAATCTGCCAGGACAGACTAAGCACACTGGGATAGACAAATTGAAATTGGCTATTCTTCCCTGGTTTGAGATGGTTTACCAGGGTGTGACTGCTGCATGTGTTACAGCCTCTTGGAGATACAGGTGAGAGCTGAGAGCCAAGTGGAGACCAAGGGTGAAGGAACAATCCTAAATAGGCACAGTTGGATGTGTAGAAATGAAGAGAGGATCAACTCTAGCAAGTACATACATGGATCATCCTGTACTGAAGACATTATAACTTTAACTCTAGAAGAGATTACATTTCCCCAGATAGAACTGATGTGCAAACTGGATTATTTTCCTGCATTTACAGCTCTCCTCCAAGTGTGGACAGCTGGTAGTTGTGGCCAGAAAAGCCTTTGTACAGATTAATCTACTGTGCCATTTGTGTCCTTTTCTGGATTGAAAGCAGGGATGGGATTCTACAGGTTCTGACCGATTCTATACAACCCCTTCTTAACTTTCTAAGTAGTTTGGAGAACCTGTAGTTAGAAGAAATCTCATTTTGTTTTTTTCCACCCTTATTACATTCTTGGCAGTATGCCTAGAATTACTGTCTCTGAAGGAGGTTTTTTTTCTTTCCTGATACTTTCTTCAAGGGGAAGGATTTAAGCTTTTTACATTGCTGTTGGGAAGAAATACTCCCCTGGAAATACTACCATCCGGCATGCAATGATCAGCACTTTGAAGAAATAATTGAATAATGAAGCAGAGCTGCAGAAAGAAGCTTTTTAATGACAAGGAATCAAGATGAGTGACATTCAGCAAGGCTTCTTGGCTAGCTAGAAAGATTGACATTAAAACGTGAGTTTACATACCCTTTCTGAGTTTTGGTCTAAAACTGGTTTTTGGTGAAGTTTAATTCTGTGCTTGGTGATGTTTAATCCTGTGTTTATTGATGGGATAATTTTCCCTATTCAGCTTTGTTTGGAAGGAAAAAGCTTAATCTCTGTTACTGAAAAGAAACTGGGTTGAGAAATGTGGCTAGTTCCTGTGTCTATTTGTTCTGGTAATTGGTTTAACAAGCAACAGCTATTATTGTGATTTAATGATTGTGTAATTAAGTATTGTGTTTGAATTTTTTCCTGCCTCATGGTTTCTTTTTCTATCCGGAGAGGGGGTCTTTCTTCACTGCTTTAGTGGTATCTGGCACTGTCCTTTTGGGGTGTACTTCCAAGAGGCAGGATGAAAGCTTGGCACTGTTTTTTTTTTTTACTGCTTTTCTGGAGGGCATGTGACCTTTCCTTAAATCTGGATGATTTCCTTAGGATATCTTGTGAGGTGAGTGAGACCAGCTAGTATCTATTTTTTTAATATTTATTTATTTATTTATCACAAGCTTACAATACAACAGAAACAAGCATAAACATAACTTTAAATACAAGAAATAGGAACTAATAACTGGGGACAATAGGACAGGGATGGCAGGCACGATTGTGCGCTTATGCACGCTCCTTACAGACCTTTTAGGAATGGGGTGAGGTTAATAGAGGTTAGTTTGATGGTAAAGGAGTAGGGGTTTGAGCAGGTGACAACAGAATCAAGTAGTGAGTTCCAGACATTGACCACTCTGTTGCTGAAATCGTACTTCCTGCAATCGAGTTTGGAGTGGTTTACATTTAGTTTATATCTGTTGTGTTGTTATGGTTAAAGCTGAAATATTCATTAACTGGTAAGACGTTGTAACATATGATTTTATGTACTATCTTTAAGTGGTGCAAATGGATCTAAGGGCTGCGTGTCCTGGGTGTGCTCTTTCTGGAGAGCTTAAATAACTTTCTGCTAAAGGGTTTCACTTTATGAGCAAGAGTCGGCTGCTGATAGTTATCACTGCATTTTAACTATTTTAATTCCTCAAGGTGCTCTGGCACCCTGCCTGATCTGTAACTCCGGCTTGCAGGTACTTGGTGATTGGTATTTATGGCAGCTTTTTGCAAGCAAAGAAGCTTTTTGTATTTTTGTACAGGTAATCCTTGACTTACAACAATTCATTTAGTGACCATTCAAAGTTACAATGCCACAGAAAAAGTGACTTATGACCATTTTTCACACTTATGACCATTGCAGCATCCCCACTGTCATGAGAGGCCAGGCGAGAAGCACCCCCTGACGTGAGTGATGTCGAGTTGGCCATGACCACCCAGTCACATGACCACTAAGCCACAGCCACCAACTAAGCCACGCCCACAGAACCGGTTGTTAAAAATTTGAATCCCACCCCTGAGTGAAAGGCATTATTCATAGTCAATCACTCCTAAGATAGAGTCAATCACTCCTCATTGCATTCACTTAGAGTCAATCACTCCTCATTGCATTCTATATGGGGTTTCCTTTAAAAAGAATATTCAGAAGCTACAGGTGTTCTAGACCTGGTAACTTAAGATTGTTTGCTCTTTAATTGTTATCACCCTCCCATGGCCTTGCTACTTTTTTTTCATTTTAATTTATTATATTGTAGATTTTAATCTTTGTAAGTTATTTAGAATCATAGAAATTGAAGTAGGAAATAAATTCTTAATCTGTTCCACCATAGATTCATTATTGGTAACATATAGTAGACTGAGTCAGATTGTTATGATTGAATCCAAAATAATGCTATTCCATGACTATTTAACTTAATAGTGGCATCTTTAAATACAATTCTTTCCAAAGAATAGTAAACTGTAAGAGGTAGAAGTGTGACTAGAAGAATTAAAAGGTCAGTGAGATAGTTGAGATAGCTTTGAGGGATCGATCCAGTTTTCAATTTGTCAAACTTTTTTGAAAGCTTTTTAGAGCTACCTAGAAGTACATCTTGTGGATTCCCTTAAATCAATCCATTGCTGCAAGATGTTCTGCTAGGTATATCTAAATTAAAGATACAGGACATATTTTCTGATTTTACTTTTTAGATTCACTTTCTCCATATATGTGGTATATATATATTGTTATTGTGTATGTTGTTGTTCTGCTTCATTATTATTTAGTTACTCTTTTACCTTCTCTAGCTCTACAGTATATCTTTTTTGAGATAGAACAAAACTGTAGAGTTTTCTGAAAGTAGATATAGCATAGACTTATACAATGCATTTTGGTGTAATCCATTTTATTTTAACTTGTATTCATGTGTCAAACTTGCAGCCCAGAGGCCGGATGCGTCATGCATTGGCCATGTCCACCCCCAATTTAGCAAAGGGGAAAAAAGTTGTGATATGTCATGTGATAACATGTAGTCGTGAGTTTGACACCCCTGATCTAATGTATCACATACTAAGAAATATGTGTTATTAATCATCATTGGACTATGAATTAACAGAAGGGTACTGCCTACCTCTTTTTATTATTTTCATTATAATAATAAACAGGTTATTCATCCAAATGGATTTTACATTGCATATTTGGGCTGCAGTATAATCAAAATCTTCCATTAAATAAATAGCTAGACTTAATGTATTATCATTATGGGGGGAAAACTTGTTTAATAATGTCTCAAAATATCATTTTGAGAAGATAAAAGAAGCAAAATCGAACAGAGATATAATATTATATTTTTAAAAATCCTAAAACAAACAACAGGGACTTCGAGAGAATCTGACAAACTTCATTATATAATGTTATTAGGAAGCTCCCTGATACATTTATGGTTAATGAAATCTTCATCTTTATTCCAAGATATAACGATGGTAATAACGCATGAAATTTAGATAACTATGTGTTGAAAAGTGCTTTATGTAACAGTGAAAATATATATTTTTGCCATACATTAGCTTGTACATTGCCTAGAATTCATTGAAATGACAGCAAAACCCCATAAATAAATAAATAAATAAATAAATAAATAAATAAATAAATAAATGGCATACAGCACTATTAATGAAAAATGCAGTTGTATAAAATTAATGAATGGTTCATGTTTTAACATCACAACTATATTACAAGAAATGTATGGGAAATATTAGACATGATAGGAAATGCTATCTTGGAGAAGCAGACTCTTCCTTTCAATTTAGAATAGTTTCCTAGTTTTCTGAGAAATGTTCTTGTCCTGTGAGACAAGAACATTTCTCGGAAAACTAGGAAACTATTCTAAATTCTTGCAATATGGCAATATGTATTTTGTCTATAATACAGTCAATGTCATAAGAGCCTATGAAGATCAAAGGCTTATCTAATCAAGCATTATGTTCCCAAGCTTGCTACTCACATTCCTTATGACTGATACATACCTATCAATAATTTTGGAAAATTAGATGTTTCAATGTTGTGATAATAAACAATGGATGTGATGGCTGCCAAAAATGCCATCCCTGGTGGCATATACAGGTGCAAATTACCAGATTTTGAAACCCTAAGTAAAAGGAAACATGTATTATTAAGTAGATTCAAAGAGAAATATTAATACATATACATAAAATAATTTGTGTACCTCCAACTCTCTCCAGATGGAGCATTTTCATTTTCACACATAAGGAAGCATATCAGAATTATAGTATATAAGATAAATATTATATAGCCCCACTTTTTTGCATTATTCGGAGTAAGGATACAGAAAAAAGGGGAATTGTTCTGAGGTATATTAAATATATACAGCAACTGACAACATCTGGGTGACCTAAGGGTTTAGAAGCTAAACAGAGCTGACTTATTAACTCGTTAGCTCTGTTTAGCTTCTAAACCCAGATGAGGTCACCCAGATGTTGTCAGTTGCTGTAGAAAGTTAATTTCTTAAGCTTATTTTGTTTCCAAAACTTAGAAATCTACCTAGCACTGATGATGTTCCTAGTTTTTGGTAATGAAACATCTGCAAGAAAGCAATTAAGCTCAGAGAGCATCAAGAACCCCTCAAACTCAGAAATATAACAAAAGAACTACATTTGGGCCCCACTCAGTGGGAGATCTGAGATTCAAAAACAATACATTAATGGGCAACTCAGGATCTCTGGACTAAATTTTTTTTAACCCACCCCTTCATTTTTTAAAATAGTCTTCTTTGAAGTGAGCTTATTTTGTGATGAATTAATAATCTCCATGGCCATGCAATTTTCTTGGTAGCAGAATGGAAATACTTAGTACATTTATCCACAGTTTTGAAATGTTGCTGTTCCTTGGCAGTCTTCCCTTCAAGTACTAACTGATAAGGGATCCTTGGTGCTCTCTGAACTTGCTTGTTTTCTTGCAGATGTTTCATTACCGAAAACTAGGAACATCATCAGTGCTAGGTAGATTTCTAAGTTTTGGAAACAAAATAAGCTTAAGAAATTAACTTTCTAATTTTTGAAACCCATTCCAGATTAGCCATTGGCCTTTTTGAATGTGATCTTCCCACATGCTGTATAAGTCCTCAGTTTCTAAAGCCAAGTAGACTATTACAAAGAGAAAATGCTTGGTCTTTCAAAGCTGGTAGATATTTGAACTATAAAAAATGTAGAGTCCTCCTTTCCACTTTTCATTCCTGAGATGTAGGTGTAGTAAGTAATATTAAATACAATAAGGATTTGGAATTACTAGGCTTCAGTATTAACTGAACTTTTCATTCTGTGAAAAGAATGGAGTTAATATTTATGTAATTTGTAATGTAATGATTTTTTTCTTTTTTTCTGCAGTTCCTGCTTTCCCAAACTGCTCTTAGATATTGGGGGAAATTAGGCAACAAATGGTTCAGATATAACTCTTCCTAAACCTTTCTGTTGTTTTCAACAATCTTCCCACTGGCTTATGCACCTTTAATTGTATGCTTCACATTTAAACAATAGTTAAAAACAAGCTGTTATATTCAGTTTTAGTGCAGAATTACAAAAAGATAAATTTAGAAAATCAATGAAAAGCAGTTTGTGCAAACCAGACCAAAGTACTTAAATAACACTTCAGGTGGAATCCCTTCAGCATGATGTGATATATGGTGTGAAAACACTACAAATGGAAGATATCCTTAGTAAAAATACATCCCCCTGTCCTCAATGTGGATGGAAGGATTCTTTAGGAGACTAACCAATGAATAATAATTACCAGAGGAGAGCCATATTAGTCTATGATAGCCCCAAATCAGAGACTCTGGTAGCACCTTTGCAAATTAACACATTTTATTAAATAAAATAATATAACTATACAACTTCCATATTCCTAGAGCAGAAATGTCAAACTCAATTTCATTGAGGGTCGCATCAGGGTTGTGTTTGACCTTGTGTGGGTGTGGCCAGGGTGGGTGTGGCCATCTTGATGTCACTCAAGTAGGGGGTCCAAGCGCTCTGCCAGTGAAAACGGGCCCCTGGCTCTGTTTTCAGCTGAGACGGCCTCCTGCTGCCCCCTGCCAGCAAAAACAGAGCTTGGGGACAGTCATGCATGCCCCCCCAAGCTCCATTGTTGCTGGGAGCAGGCTGCAGCAGGCCGAAAACAGAGCCTGGGAGGACTGTGTGCGGCCTGCCCGAGCTCCGTTTTCACTGGCAGAGGCACCATTGGCTGGTCCTTCGCTGTTTCCAGGGCAGCTCCACAGGCCAGATTTAAGCACACTGCGAGCCGGATCTGGCCCGCAGGCCTTGAATTTGACACCCCTGTCCTAGAGTAACAAGTGTATGTTTCTTCAGCATTACAGTGAAAAAAGTTGGTAACCTTTGCCTTTCTAGAGGTGTGGTCTCATCATATATTTAGAGCGAACAGCACTGTAGGGCGAAGGTCCTAAATATTCTTATTAGGAAAAAAAAAACCTTGTTACACCCCTTTTTAAATAGTTTGGATTCAGATTTATACTGTACATATTGAGAACAGTGCTTCCCCCCCCATTTGGATATTATGAACCTTTTTATAGGCATGGGAATATCAAACTATAGAAAACATATCCACAATAAAGAGACAAACAAAATAAAATCATCTGGATAACTACAAACAACTGTGCATGTATATATACAACATCAGTTATTTATTTTGGAGGGATACATGTCACCGTGAAATTAAGATTCAATTCCTAACAAGCAGAATAGTCCAATGAATTATATTAGAATAAAAATATACCTATTATGTATTCTTACCCATCTGACACGATCCCTTCAGCTATTTCACAGACCAGCACAAACAAAAGGATAAAAGTCAAAATCCACCGTAAATTATGGCCAGGAAAATGAAGCCAAGTGCTATGATGGATATGAACTTTGGAACTTTGACTACCCCATCCTAATATAAAAACAAAAACAAATGATCACCATTACCTTACATTTTTGTGCAAATAACAGATGTAGTTTCCTGTCATGAGTATCCTAAACTGGGAAATAAAAAAATTAACCTTTTCTGTTTTTTTAAAGAAAATAAATTAAAAGAGATTTTGAAAAACACAGAAGTGGGAAATACTTAATTAAAGACCAGATTTGGCACTGATACTGCATTTGTAGAAACACCACCCCCCACCTAAATTGTATTAAGAGTATAGCATGACAGACAGATAGAATCAAAGATCCCCTGTAGTTGGGCTAAAAATTCAAAGGAATCATAGAAATTCTGAAAGTAGACCATCCTATAGATTCAGGAACCAACCATTTGGTTTTAGTTTCTCTGAAGAGAATAAAAATATATATATTTAAGTTCATAACAGTCATGAATCCAGCAACAATGGTGAGCGCAGTAGTCAGAATGCTAGACTTTGGGAAGTCCATATTCATTCCTTATAGAGTAAGGGGGAGGTGATTATAAATTCTATGAAGGATTTATGGGAAATGACTGAACTATTTTCTACACAAATTTTTTTATTTATATCCTACTGTTATTATTTTCACAAATAACACAAGGTCACGAACAAGCACACTACTCCATCCTCATCACCACAAAAACAATCCAGTGAGGTAGATTCTGCTGAGAGAGAGAGAGTAACTGGCCCAAAATCACCCAGCTTGCTTTCATGGCTAAGGTGGGACTTGAACTCGTGATCTCCTGTTTTCTAGCCTGGTGCCTTAACCACTACTAAGTTCAGGAAGGCTGGATTCAGCATCACTGTGAATAATGCCTTTCTTTATATGCTTCTTTGCTTTTGAAACTTTAGAATTGCTTTGTAATTCATCCAGAAAACTCTTGTTGGGCAGATTAAAATAATAAATAAACATACATCAGGATTATGAAAAACACTCTCTACAAACAAAAACACTATTATGTGGAGATACTATAAACCAGGGGTGTCAAACTCACGGTGTCATGTCTTTACGTGACATATTGCAACTTTTTACCCCTTCGCTAAACCAGGTGTGGCAAGCACATGATGCATCTGGCCTACGGGCTGCGAGTTTGACACTCCTGCTATAAACAATCAGTGAACCACTAAGGGAGAAAATGCAACATCAACGAAAGTTAGAATTTGGTGCTCTTTATGATTCACATAAAAAGTCTGAAAAATACATCTTGCCAAAATAATTCGTTAGTGATTATGGATTCATTAGCTTAGGACTCTAATTCAAAGTATTTTATTAAAAGTTCTAACACTTCAAGGACTTCCCTGGATTATTTTGTTACATACTCGCAGCAGAAATGATTATTGTACTAACTGCGAAAATGTTTAATTTTATTGTATTTATTAAACAAATTTATATAGCTGCCCATTTACCAAAAGGAACATTGGATACTTGTACAAATAGTTTAAAACTAAGAAATACTAAGGAAAAGCTCTGTCTTCAGATAGAAAACTATTTTACTAATTAAAACCATAGAGTCATTCCCCAACAACAACTCATAATGAATACAGTGAGTTTATTTTCTGTTATTTTCCTCTACTTATATGCTTTGGATTCTCTCCTTTAAAAGTAACTATGCTCGATTTCATTTCACACCGTGGGTCATTCCATTTATGACAAGTGACAATACTTGTGGTATTTGCAAAGAACCACATTTGATTCCATTGAACCTAATGGAGACCCAGGGAAAGTCTGGATAGAACCCACATCCTATCCATGCTGCCTCCACCTGCTGCCAAAGAATTGCTTGGGAAAGAGAAAAGTAAAAGAAGAAAGCAGATCTGTGGAGATTCTCAGTAATCCAGGTCATAGTTGTTTCAAAAGTAGTTTTTTCTTTCTTTCTCAAAGAGCTGTTTTTCCTGGAGGAAGAACAAAACGTTTGGATGAGAAACAAAACATTTTGTTCTTCTTCCTCAAAGAAAAACAGTCCAGTTGCCTTTTGAGAAAGGAAAAAAAAAACTACTTTTGAGACAGCTGTGACCTGGATTACCGAAAATCTCCACAGACCTGATTTCTTCTTTTACTTTTCTCCTCTTTCCCAATCAATTCTTCTTTTTGCGGGCCGATGGCTTGGAAAGGATGTGTGGGTTCCATCCAGTTTTTCACTGGGTCTCCAATAGCTTCAGTGGAATCAAATGTTCTTTGCAAATACTGCAAGTATCGTCGGGTATCATTTAAAAAAACAGCTTAGTTTTGTTTTGTTTTTTTGAGGAAAAAAAATCCACTTTTGAGGCAAGAAAGCAGGTCAGGTTTGTTCAGCCCGCGTAAGTAGTTCGCTTATTTCAATTCGCCCGTTCCTTGGAGCAGCCGGTCCTCCTGCTTCCTGAGCCCCGCTGGAGATGGGCGACGCCAAGGAAGGTGACCCAGAAGCGCAGCCCCAACAGGGTGCACCGTCCGCGGGACAGCAGGAGGCCCGGGAATCTGCTAGGAATTGGGGAATGTGGGCGCTGCAAACGGCCGGAAGGACAGGAACTAAGAAAGCATTTGCACACGTACACACCCACACACCCTTCCCTTCCTCCTCCCAGAGCTGCACTCACCTATGAAGAGAATGGGGAACGTGATGAAAAGCAGGAAAACGTGGGGCACCACGTTCAGGGCGTCCACGAAACAACCGTTGTTGAGTACCCCGTCGGTCACCTTGTAGGCAGTCGAGTTTTGCTCGTTGCCACAGAAAGCTAACGGCATGGTGGAAGAGGAGGAGGCGGCGACGAGGCGAGAGATGGAAGACGAGGCCGGACCGGACAGACACAAAGTGCGGATGAAGAGCTCCTGGCTTTCCTGCCTTTGGCGGCGCTCTTCTCGCGCCTTTACTTGAGGGACGCGGCGACCAGCCCGGCCCATTCGCGCGTGGAGAAAGCCATGGGAAAGCGGACGCGGGGGCGCTTCCTCGGGAGAACGCGCCCGCGCGCCCGCGCGCGCCCTGGGTAGCTTTGCTTACGAGGACGCGCGCCGGACCTGCCTTTCGGGGGGGTGGGGGCCGGCAGGTGAGGTGCAGAAAGGAAGAGATGCGCTGACTAGAGGCGCGAGGCTCCAAAAGCGGCGCGCGCCTGCGCTTTCCCCCCAAAACAATGGACCGAGCGCTTTCGCCTCGCCGCAGCTCCGGGAGCAGCTGAGGGAACGAGGAGGCGCAGCCCGGTACTTAAAGGAGACGCTTCCTCACATCTCCCGAAGACCGGCCTCCCCTCCTTTTCCTACGGTCAAGCGCCCGTGCATGGAAAAGCCCGCGTCCTCTGTTTGTAAATAGTTTCAGTGCAGACGGGCGTTAGAATTTGACCCTTTGGAACCTCGACCGCCTGGGGAAAACATCGCGCTTTGCAGAGAGGAAAAAACAGCGTGCATAGTAAAATAGGAATGGAAGCGCACCGTGTAGTTATTATTTCGGCGGAATTTGGCCCGATGTCAAGGAAGCCCAGCTATACCCACCCACCGGCTCATTCACTATCATGCACCTTCAACGCCTCGGCTGTGGCACTACGATGGGCAGTACAAGGAAACCCCACTCCCATCGTTTTTATTACTTAATCGTTTTCTTGAGATAGTTGTTTTTCTTGAGAAAGAGGATAGTTATATTCCAAAGGCTTATGATCTTACACAGTAAAATTACTAATAAAAACTTCTTACTCTGTGTACTTTTGTCCAGAAGAATAGCTGCCCTTTACAAAAAAGGAGAAAAAAAGCGAGTTTTCAAAATGAAATCTCATAATTAGGGCTAAATCAGGTTGAATGTCTTTTGAAGAAAGTTTGCTTTCAAAGCTTTAAGAAAATATAGCTGATTTTAATTTTTAATTTAATTTTATATTTTAATAATCTGATTTCAGATTTAAGCAACAGATTTCAGCGATATTCAATGTGAAATGCTCTCTTTGGGAATATTTAATTGATTTTTTTAGAAGGCCAATGGAGCCGAATGAATAAAATTCTGTGTTAGAGTAGGTTCTGGTCCATCTTCAGTCATGGAAGCTCATTGGGCTACTTTGGGTCACTTCACTTTCACTCAGCCCAATTTATTGTACAGGGGTTGTGGGGAAAATAGGAGAAAGGATTTGGTATTGTATATCATCTTGAGCACCTGAATGAAAGGCAAGATATTAAACAAACAAAGTTATGGTTAAAAGATGATAAGAGGTGCTAGATTCACATTAAATTGCTACACCTGACTATTCTAAGAATATAGACAATGATTATAGAGAGCACATATAGGCTTTATGTGCATAGTACAGTCTTTCAAAAATTGAAGTCACATACTTTTCCTTTCCTAAAATTTCATTTTGTGCTTTTGTTTTGCAAATGTTTTTCCCCCTAACAACTGAGGAGATATCATTGATGATGTATGGCTAATGCTGAAAAGTCAGAAGCCATCGAAACATGGATAAGATCCTCAGTGGTTATGACAGCTCTTCAGTGTTCCTGGTCTCCTAAGACTAGCAGTGCTTAACTTGACATACTTAACACTGCATATTCCTACCTCTGTTGTCATCAAATGTTTCCCTGGAAGTTTTTTTTTTTAAGGGACAGCTAATGTATGCGTAGCATGCAAGATAAAATTAGACAAGCTGCTGCATACCTGAAGTCTTGTTCCCTTACTCCAGTGTTTCTCATCTTCAACAACTGTAAGATGTATGGACTTTTTCCAGAATTCCACAGAATACCGCATGCTCTTTGGAGAATTCTGCAGGTTAATGTCCACAAATCTTAAAATTGCTGGGATTGAGAAACACTATTTCAGTTCTATAAAGACACTGAGATTGCAAAGGCTTTCTAACTTTCTTAGCCTTTTAACCCTCTCCAAATCAGTATGTATGAAAATATGATTCTACCGTATTAAAATAAAAAAAATAAAGTCCACTTACTTACAGGTTTGAATTAAATGTTCTGGATCTTAGCAAATTCATCTGATTACATATCTGGTAAAAATTCAGCACAAAGGTCAGCTCCTTTCAGATATCTTTATACTTGAGATTTTTCTGATTAAAACCCATCAGTATCTTATTTTTCACTCAATACAAATATCTAAATCGTAACATTCTTAAAGAAAGACATGGGATTTTTGCTGAATAAAACATGAGATCCTTACATTCTCTTAAGCAGAACAAAATAGCTTTTGCTAGTGAAGATATGAAAGAAACAGAAAAGGTTTCATGCTCTGACATTATATCACACTTCTCAATCCTTGTGCTCTCACAATCTGCTTCTGAGCTTGGAGGCCTGACATTATTGCAGCATAATTATTTCTCTTTCTTCCAGGAAGCCTGTTATTCACAGAAGGAAAACTCAAATTATAAAACTATATCACTTTCAATACAACAAAATATTCTATGGATAGTGTTGGCATAGTCAACCTTAATGGCAATCCTGCTCTAACTACCTGTTTAAAAAGATAATTTTATTTAAAAAATTAATTACAGTACCAAAAGTATTTTGAAAAAGGAAAGGAAAGGAAAAAAGGTTCGAGAAAAAAAAGAAAGAAAATAGATAAGAAAATCAGGAAAGCATCTTCCCTTCCTCACCACAACAAGCATAGCCATCATCTCTGTAAGTCTCCAAGATGTTTGGTTTCAACTACTTCTATAATGTCACTGGTTACAAACCCTCTTAGTTTCAAGCATAACAAATTCAGAAAGCTTTGTCAACTGGTCTCTTGAAGTGAGTTTATTAAATGATGCCAAGGATTAGATTACTGATCAGATTTGGTGCTTTTCTGAGGCCTTTCTGGGTTCAGTTTCAAGTGGGGAAAAAGACATTGGAAACATGGAGGCTGTTTGGAAAGATGGTTTAATAGTGGATAGGAACACATGGCTTGGAACTCCAAAGTGAATAGGGCTGAGAGACCCTTAGTTATATACTCTCTGTTGGGCCCCACCTTAGTGTTTCCTGTTTCTGTGGAAGAAATGTATCCCATTGGCTGTCAGACTCCCAGGGCCGGGGATCTTAGCTAACTTTGTAGGCTTTGTCTGGACTCAGGCTTCACCTGAGTGCTGGATGAAGCAATCTTCCCAAGCCAGGTGGTTATGTAGAATACTGTCGCCGAGGCCTTAATGGCCCACCCATTGATAAAGGTGGGGGGTGAACTTCTGCTTCTGAGGTGAATTTCTGCTTCTGAATTTCTTCTTTTCTTTTTAGGGGAAATATTCTGCCTTTTTAATATTTCCTAGGATGTTTCATTTTTCTAGGAGAGGTGTGGGTGCTAACTTCCTACAGGCCATTGAGAGTAAACCAAGCTAATCAGGACAATTTTGGGGTGGGAGATATCTGATTAGCGAACACAGAGGCAACATGATTATGTTATCTTACTCTGCATGATGGTTCCTAAAAAAGCAAGCTGTGTTTTTTAATCACAATTTCCCCTTAGCCCCCAGTGATTTTCCAGTGCTGGTGAAAATATTTCTGAAAATAACTTCCTTTTCTGTTTAACATTTTTGAAATGTTAACATTTAACATTTTTCAAATTTTTCTAAGTTATAATATCATTTCTCTCTTAACTATTTTTGTATATGTATTTTAAAAGCTGTAATTAACCTATATAAAGAGCCCTAGTGGTGCAGTGGTTAAAGTGCAGTATAGCAGGCTAACTCTGCCCACAGTTCAATGGTAGTATATAAATCTAAATTCTATTGCTATTGCTGTAAAAAATGTAAATTGGAATACAGCTTAAATATTTTTATTATTATGATTTTTGAAGTATATTGTACTTTTAAGATATTCCCATCATGCCTAACTTTTTTCTAACAAAATACTTAATGGTCTTAATTAGGATGCAGGAAAATGATTATCTGGAACAAACTAGTCATTTTTCTTGTGGAAAATTTCTAGGAAGTTCCAGAGCCTGGACGGAATAGAGTCTTCATTTATAAAATTAACAAGGCACTGACCTTGCAAAAGAGCAGGATTTCTGATAGCAATGTGATAACTCAAGGGTCAGTGGAAATTTTCTGCACTACTGTATTTAGAAACATATGTATACAAAAGATGCCGTGTCTGCTAGGGAGTGAGCTTGGCTTGCATATTGACTCTGGTCTGCTTTTCATTTCTGCTGTCATTTCAAGGAGGTGTAAATAAGCTGAATCACATTGTGTCCAGATGGAGAGCAACGTCGGCATGATTACCTTATGACATATGAGCCAACAGCATTCTTAATACAAGTTAAGCGTATTTTGTTTTTCTTTGGTGCTACTATGTGGTTTTGCATTTAGTCTGGTGATGAAAAAGACAAGTAAAATCTTTAAATTCAGGTTTTTGATAATCTGGCTCATTGTCTTCACTCTTGCTGCTGGTTCAAAATATGTTCCTTTATTTGAAGCTTTTTGCCAGCCAGACTCTTTGTCT
The DNA here is from genome assembly GCF_049901735.1 of Notechis scutatus. Taxonomy (NCBI): domain Eukaryota; kingdom Metazoa; phylum Chordata; class Lepidosauria; order Squamata; family Elapidae; genus Notechis; species Notechis scutatus. Next base: position 242,880,818 of record NC_142009.1, on the reverse strand, counting down.
CTTTTGTACATTGTTCCTTCCTGCATATTTTTTGCCTCCAGATTTAAACATGGACTTCCAGAATACATTTTACCCCAAATGTATATATGATTACAATTTCTAGGGCTGTTCATGCCTTAACAAATATTTGGTTCTCACATTCATGTCTTTACTATCCATTCAGGCAGACCAACTTTCTTAAGTTGTCCCCAGAAACCAGAAAAGAGGTGGCAGGGAAAGATGCAGCTCCCTTAACAGTAGATTCCTTGGATCTATTTTTGTCCTATATCCATTCCTCCCTTTAAGAGAAAGTGGTGCAGAAGGCAGTTGGCCTCAAGCTTCTGAGGGCCCTAAAGGAAGCAGTTTTCCCCCCAGACTCACATGGAACTGAAAAACTAGGCACAACTTTAATAAATAGTAGCTAAATCAGGGATGCCTGTAAGGAGAGGATAAAAGTCAAGATCTTGCCATAACCATGTGATCAGCCCTGCCCCTCTGTATGTGTATTAGGACACATCTTGACTATTTTTACCTGCCTGAGATGTCTTTCTTGCAAAAGGTATTTTTGAATCATTTTCAAAGTTCGCAGACCCAATAGGTTGGTAAGACCACACCTAGAGTACTGTATCCAGTTGTGGTCACCACATTATAAAAACGATGTTGAGACTCTAGAAAAAGTACAGAGAAGAGCAACCAGGATGATTTGGGGACTGGAGGCTAAAACATACAACGAACAGTTGCAGGAACTGGGCTTGGCTAGTCTAGTAAAGAGAAAGACCAGGGGAGACATGATAGCGGTCTTCCAATATTTGAGGGGCTGCCACAGGGAGGAAGGGGTCAAGCTATTTTCTAAAGCACCTGTAGGTCAGACAAGGAACAATGGATGGAAACTGAACAAGGAGAGATTTAACCTGGAAACAAGGAGAAACATTCTGACAGTGAGAATAATCAACCAATGGAACAGCTTGCCCTCAGAAGTTGTGGGAGGGCCATCACTTGAGACTTTCAAGAAGAAATTGGACTGCCATCTGTCAGAAATGGTGTAGGGTCTCCCGCTTGGGTGGAGGGGTTGGACTATATGACCTACAAGGTCCCTTCCAACTCTGATTATCTGTATCTGTATCAGTTATCCTTACATTCCTGACCTCTATGACTGGTTTATAAACATATACATACTTAAATAAGGCCTCTAGAGGTAGCTTTGAAACATTAAATAAATAGTGGTAAATGTCCAGTAACTCTTATCTGACTTTTGTAATTGCGTTAAAACTCTTGGACCCAGAGTTTTAAATCACAATCCAAAAGAAAGAGGTGAAGCGATGTGCCCTGTAAATATTCTCTGCCTAATCTATGTTTTCAAAACTCCTGCATAAAATTGCTGACCTAAAAAGCATTTCATTCTAATACAACCAGAGCGGAGTTGCTAACAATCAGATAGTCTTGTCCTTTTGTTATCTTAGCTATGTAACTGACTATCTTAGCACCCATCACCAATCCCAAGGAAGAAAAAATATTGTGAATAATAAAATAAGTATAAAAACTCAACACACTTCAAGTTTTTATGTATTAAAATTATTTTATTTTTCCACCCCAAATCATGTCAGTTTAATTGTCACTTTTGTCTCACATTAAAAAAAAAACTTTGAGTGGTCCTTGGTGCTCTCTGAGCTTGGAAAAAAAACTTTTCTTCCTCTCTTAGCTTCCTCTTAATGGGTAAACAAACATATATTGAAGCTAAGAGAGACTGAGTTCAGTGACCTGCATCCTGGAAAAGAGACAAGACTGGAAAAGTAAAAAAAAAAAAAAGTCTGAAATCCAAACATTGTTTAGCACATCTTCCGTCTCTGTGATATGTTTGCATAACTACTGGAGAAGAATTGAGATTACTTTATGAAATAGTTTGTGCATTAGGAAAATGACTATAAGCATAGAAAAATTGTGTTTAGGACAGCAGTGGTGTATTGATTTGCGACAATTTTCACAACCTTGTTATTTTTTTAAATCATATTTCTCAGTCACACAATGAGAAGTTTGTTAGCTTGTGCAAAAGTAGCATCAAGAGGCATTCTCCTTCCATTCATGATTCTTTGGATACAAGTTTAGGAGCTTGGCTGGTCTGACAGTGTTTTAATTCTATTCTATTATTTTTTTATTGATTGTTCCGAGGCCATCTAGGATCACTCAGATAGGCAGCCATGTGAGAATTACATAAATGAATAAATAATACTGCTGACATTTTCAAGTGATTAAGGATGTCACTTTTCTACTGTATGACAGTATTTCATTGGGAATAATTATAATTTATACAATATGTGAACATTGTTCCTCTGAGGTTTAATCTAGGTTTAAATAATAGAAAAGGATTTCTAGGATTACAGATATCTGTGGCATTTAACACACTGTGTTGTAATCAACATCCCAAGGTCATTTCAATACATTTACCTACATCTGTACGAATATGGTATAAGGGAACTTAAAAACTAAATCTCAAATATGTCCCTGTTCATAAGTGTGAAGACATTTACAACTTCTACATTTCTGCCTAAATTCTAGTAAGGTAGCCTTTTGTCTATAGAATTCTTGCCAAAATAAGTAGCTTAGCATTTACAGTGGCATATAATTCTTGACTGTGTTCTGCAATTCTCATTATCTTTCAAAGTTTAGTGAGGACATGTTGGAAAATGTGTAATGCTTTTAGCATGGCCAAGAAATTCCTAAGAGACAATGACGGCCTTTTAATTATTGTGAGAAAGTTTTTCTCTAGGTTATTGTCTCGAATACAGATGTCAAGGCTTTTTAAAATAAATAAATAAATTAAAGTTTAAATTAAATAAACTACCCTGAGAAACTTGAAACATTGCTTCAAAGGAAATAAGCTTATAGACCAATAACAAACTCTTTTCCCTTAGGTACTATTGTGGCTACATCTCTTTATGTAGACAAACCAGTACTACTAATTCAGAGGAAGAGAATGTCATTAATAACATATAAGGAATTCAACTTTTATACAAAAGAATCAATCCTAAAAAATTTAGAAAAAAATCATCTGGGAAAAAGAACTGAGAAATCAAGCAATTCATGCCAAGTAGTAGGCATGGAAGCTCCATAAACCATACTTTGGTTTGGAGGTGCAAATGCTGAACTGGAATATTCTGAAAAAGGGTGGAGGCTGATTGCACATGGCTATTCCATGTTGCAAAAACTTGTGCACATCATATAACAGCAACACAATGGCTATACAACACAGTGACCCAAAAAGTTTAGTTTTCCAATCCAGATTTGGGGTTTATTGTGCCACATAAGACTGAAGTCTGCATTATTGGTTTGCACAAGCCAATTTAAGCTTAATGAGTTACACATTCCAGTTTCCATTAATCCACTGGCAGCTGCTCTGGGTTTGGGTTATCAATAAGACACTATGTTAGCTAAGTAACAGCACATGACCATGGGCTATTTGTTAACTACATTATGTGAACAACCTATTTAAATGCTTGTAATGCTGTGAATAAAATGTCCTGTAGTTGCTTTTAGAATGTCCATACTATCAAGAAAAGTTTCATGTGTTAGTTTACTATGAGTCCCGCTGTTTTGTCAGTTTTCTATTTCTCTGCTCTCTCTCTAAGATCCTATATCACATAGGATCTTAGAGAGAACTGAATTTCTGTTTTTCCTTCTCCTCCTCCAGTTGGGGGGATTCTGTGGTCCTCTGTATGTGGAAATCTTTATATTATTATTCCTATCTATTATCTGCTGCAGTATAGAAAAGATGAGCTCAGAATCTATGAATGAAACAATGCAGAAATTAAGATACCTAATCATTTAGTCAAGACAGCTCTGTTGGACTAATATTCTATCTATTATAGTTTGGGTAAAAATATACAGGGCAGAGATCTTTAGTTGAATCATCTGAAATACCAAGAACTGAATCTGGAAACTTTTATATCTGGATATTTTTCCATGACTGATCCACCACTAGGAATTATATAAGGTTGCAAGTTCAGACCGAAGTTCCTGAGAAGCAGGAAGTGGTGGCAAAGTACTGGGAGATAGAGGCGGAGTTGCCATGCTGCTCACCCTATACATTCTAGCTAATTGCAATGGATAATGTTTTCCTACTACAAGAGGTACCACTGGTAGTCCTCAGCAGTGTCTGCAGAAGAGGCTCTGAAAGATGGCAAGTTTGTTGTCACGATAGACGCTTGCTCCTTTTGTACATGGTAATGACACTGCACCCTCACGCTGCAGATTTTGAGGCCACCTTGTGTGTTCAATTGCTAGCCAGCTGGCTTTTTTACATAAAAAGATGAGGGTAGATATCATGTCCTTCACTTCAGATATCAAAATACCTTAGAATCAATTTCACATTTCAAAATATCGCTACTCTACAATACCAAAACAAACAAACAAACAAATGTGTAAATCTTTTTAAATTGTGCCCTCAAAGGTTTTTGACTGTTTGATATATCAGTATGGTGAGCGGTCTTTCACTAATAACTGTAAGAGTGCTATTAAAATTCAGAATAGTTCGTATATTTGGCAATACATATTTTATCTCAAAATTTTGCCTTAAAATATAGTTTAAGAAATTTTTATCCATATTTAGGTATCTTGTCACACCGCTTCAGGGTACCTAGTCGTTGAACAATTAGATTCAAGATCATAAGTTCAAAAGCATAATCTTTACAAAATCTGTATTTTTGTAACTGCTTATCATAAATATTTTAAAGTAAATTAGAAAAGGATGCTAAAGGCAACATAATATTTACAATAAAATTGAAATGAAACTGCAAATACAAAACTTGTATTCAGAATAAATTTGTATGATTCTTTTAATCAAAAATTGTTTTGATTGACAATATAGGACTTTGATTCCAAAATGCCTATTACATAAGTTCATGAATATAAACTTTGATACATTTGGTTCACATTAAAATTAAATATTGATACTCTGTAGTACCTGAAGATTATAAAATAATGATCTAAAATAAAATATATACACTTTATAATGTTATCTATTCAGTATTTATACCAGTATGGAAATTATTATTTTTTGGCTCAATGTTATATGAAAAACTACTATGCAAGTAATCCATAGTGTCACAAACTGATCTATATAAAGAGAAAATTGTTTTCATATATGGCAATTATTTGATTAAACCAGAGCAATGGCTTTTGCAGCAAAGTGTGAATATGTCAAAATGATGATACATGCATAGTGCCATCATCAAACAAATGCTTCTGTAATTACTTAAAGTTCTTCAATCATCTGAAGACGTAGCGTAAAATGTGGCAAATACTTGATGATAGTGTCTTGTACCCCAACATCTGCAGATGCCCTTGCCTGAACCAATAGAATTTCACTAGTATAATTTATCTGACACATGAGTTGTATAATTGATTTTACCAGAACTTGGATTGCCAAGTTAGCCGAATATAGGAACAGTGTATTATTTAATCACTTTAAAATTGCCTTTCCAGCAATGAACAGCTTTAACTTGGATCCTAAGGAAATTTGCTGAAAACTATAAACAAATGCAATTTAGGAATTATAGTATAATTTTAAAACGAAATTAAAATGGAGTAAAATATAACATACTACTCTGTTCAAATTATATTTTCTAATTTTCTAACTGAGAACTGAGGCTAAACTTCCTGTAATTTATCTTCCTATTCAACAACAGTCTGATATTTTCCTACTCTACTCCATTTTAATTATTCTTCTCCTTTTATTCCTGCCATTGCTTTCATCATTCCCATAATGGCAACTGCAATCTCTTTTGTATGACAAATATGTTTAGTATCGTGCCAAGTTTATTATTTCTGATAAATAGATCTTGTGATAAAAGTTGAATAGGAATCTGTGGGTTTTGCTGCTACAGGATTCTTGTTTGCTCTAATTAATTGAAATGTCATCAAGCAATCAGTAAGATAACAGTATATAATGTTAATTTCTTAACAGAGTTGAAAATGTGAATTCTGTTACAATTTGCATAGGAAAAAAATCCCACTACATTTCTTGGTAATTTTGCAATAGTATATTTTAAGTTTTAGGATGATAGATTTTGTGACTCTTCTCCAAATCTATGCAGAGAATATAGATTGGACAGATTTTTAATTAATTGCAAAAGCTGTGGTCTATAAAGTTTGCAGAAAGGTAGTTTATAACTGAGAAAAAAACTCCCAAAAGAATATAAAACTGATTTTCAGCCACATCTTTCTTTTTTCAGTCCCCCCCCCCCTGGATTTCTATATATATATTTTTCTGAAAATAAGTCACACTGATTTAATTTTATTTCTGTTCTGTTATGTATGGGACTATAAATATATCACTTATGGAAAAAAAATACTCTCTCCATTGTAATGATGGCAATTACTACAAGATTTTGTATGAATTGCAGTTGGTTTTAAAATCAGCATTTGTCTTTTTTAATCACCTACAGTGACTTTTTTTTTTTTACCTATATGCTGTTACTATATAACTGAGCAACAGTAATAGCTTATGGGAGGAAATGACATGATATATTGTTGTAAAACCATATTGGCCTGAGTCACTTGAATTATCTTGTGTTCTTCTTGTTTATACTTCTTCTTTTGTACTTTTTTGTACCAAGGTTTGTAGCTAGGTAAGAATCATTGGTGTATTTGGTATCTCTCATTTTGTTAAAAAAATGTCCTGAAATAGAATAAAGTACAAAAATACAGTTAATGTCCATCTAGTCAAGCAATGATAACTGAAAAAGCAAACTGTGAACCCCAAAAAACTGTGAACCCCTTTCTTTACTTCACTTATTCCTTACTTTTCACAAGAAACTAAAAAAAATATATATCAGCATGACAAGAGCACTAAGACTTACTAAGGATGAGTGAAGGTTAGCAAAGGTAAGGATGTGGGAATAAGAATGTTTTTGGTAGTAAAAGAAAAATACAGTGTTCTTCTTAAGTTGAGCTGCATGAGCTATCTCTTTACCCAAAATATGGTTGGAAAATTACCCCCGAAGCAGTGGTGGTATTCGACCGGTTCTGCCCAGTTCTGGAGAGCCGGTAGGAGCAATGAACAGTGGAGACCGAACCAGTTCTCTCCTCTGCTCTAATGGCTCTGCTGTTGGACCCACCCCCTTATCTGGGCTCCCATAATCACCTTTATCCGTTGCATTTGAAGTGCAGCTGCTTTGCGCGGCACAGAAGAGTGCCGCGTGGCAGCTGCTGAAGCAACTGGTAGATCGTGCAGGCTTGCAGGAGGCGAGGTGCCTGCACAAAGTGCATGTTTGGTGCGCGCGTGCATGCAAAGTGTGTGCACGCATGCAAAGCGTGCCCACCAAACTACACCCACTGAAACGGTGGCAACAATATTTGAATCCCACCACTGCCCCAAAGTACTGTACAACACAAGAAAGAGTGACTTATTTGTACTTTCCTTTTGCCAGCAAATGGATTCATAACTTTCTTAGTTCGCAGAATAAAAGTGCTGGAAGGGACCTTGGAGGTCTTCTAGACCAGGGTCCCCAACCACCAGATCCGTGGACCGGTACCGGTCAGCGGAACAACTCCTACCGGACGCTGGCTTTGCTGGGCGCCGCCATCTTTTTGATGAAAAAGTGCTTCGGTGAGCTTTTCCGGGTAGAAAGCTCACCGAAGCACGCGTTTCATCAAAAAAGATGGCGGCGACCAGCTGATGCTGGTACCGGGCCGCGTCACCCAGCTGATGCCAGTACCGGCCACACGGCGTCAAAAAGGTTGGGGATCAGTGTTCTAGACCAACCCCTTGGGCTAGTTCATGAACAACTGGACCTGGAACTACCACATTAGTATGGATTTTTTCTTCTTCTTCTTAGGTATCATTAATGTACTGTGTGTTTCTATGCATATTTACAAAGAAGGAAATCAGACATACTAAATTTGGGTGACTCCCTTTCCTGTACAATTTTCTGTTGCTTTAAGATTGGTGGATCTAACATTTCCTTGGGAATCATTTCCCTACAAATGCAATTATGTGTACTTCTAGGCTAGAGTAGGATTGAGCTGCTGGAAAATTGTATGAAGTAGAATGTATGAAAAAATATTTAGATAACTCATTGCAATATGACTCAAGAAAAAGAAAATTAAAAAGCAAACAGAACAAACACCCACTGTGAACAATATTCAAAGCCCACTTTGAACAGTAAGATTTGTTTTTGACAGTCCAGTTCCAAGGTATTTAAATACTAGACTGATTTTCATGGAAGTTGAAAAGCATGTAAAATATAAACTGTGCAGATATTGGTACATTCTGAAAACAGGGAAGCTTAAGAATAGCATTTTTTTTCTAGACTTTTCAAGAAAAATCTAGTACATGCACAACAGCACAACACATTTGTTGATGTGTGGTGGAAATGCATCCAATCCTGGGAATTATTTGTTGGGGGGGGGGAACACATTAAACAATAGACAAGATCAGCAGTGGCTAACCCTTTTGGGCTCCTATGCCAAAAATTGTGTGCTCACTCACGCTCACGTGCCACCACCCAGAAGGCAATGTGTGCCCCCCCCATGCCCCCTACACATGCGCACACAATCAGCATCCCCCCACCCCCCGCTGCCCTCTTATCTGCACTGCGCCTCACAGCTGATTTTCGGCAGGTTTGAGGCTTTTTTCAGCTTCCAAAAAGCTTGAGGAAGGCTACTGCAGGCTTCTGCAGGCTTTGCAGGCTGAAAACTAGCCTCGTTTCGTCACTTCCGGTATTTTCAGAAAAACAGGAAGTGACAAAACAGGGCTAGTTCTCGGCCTGCAGCCTTTGGGAGGCTGAAAAAGGCCTCAAACCCACTGAAAATCAGTTGTGAGGCATACACATGTGCAGTGAGGTAAGTTTGCCTGCAACTTGTGTGCCAGCACAAATGGCTCTGAGTGCCACCAGTGGCACGCATGCCATAGGTTCGCCATCACGGGCCTAGATGGAAAAGATAGCTTAAAAGAAGTGGAACAATTCACCTCAAACTTGAACAGCTAAAGAAAATGCCACTATTCATATTTTATAAATATTTCATAATATAGGATTATTCTTAATACAGGATTATGGTTAGTACAAATTAGGAAAATGTAATCAATTTTGTTTTTATAGGGATGTTACAACAGAAAGAACATTTTGATGGACTTATTATTGGCATGCAAATTGTAAGTAGATATGTGTTTTGCAAAGAGTTTGAAAAAGAGTTTAGCTCTATTACCAACCACGGGAAAATGTTGCTTTGTTTACAGAGGCAGGAAAAGCCATGCTCTGCACACAAATGCATGCCCTCCAAAGCCTTTCCATTTGGCTTGGGATTGATGGATTATTAAGGATCAGCAGCACTAAACACACAAAATGTGAAATATTAAATAAAGATGGAAGCTATTTTTTTTTGCAGGTCTCTAAGCTTAAACTTACTTTCAGGATTGCAGTGGCTTTTAAAAGGAGAAATTAGGTTTGAATTTAAAAAAATCTGTAGCAGCATTTCCTTCCCCCCACCCCATCATATAAAATGTACATAATAAAATTAATGTAAATGTTTAACAACCAGTCCCATTTATGATACCAAGGAGTCATCTTCTGTTGATACTGTGAATCAATATCTGAGATGAGTTTGGACTTCAGTAGATATAAATAAAGTTCAGAGATCTACTGTTAAAGTATAAATGTATAATTGCCCTTTAAGTTAAAAGTTTCTCTACTTGTTGTTTTGATAATTAATTTTTTTCATTACTTGTATATTTCTTGTATATTTTTACTGATACATTTTCCTCTCAACCTATTTCTTTAGATGTCTCTATTTTCCAAACGGATTAGTAGCTAATTTTCCTTTGTTGAAATATATCCAGTTTGACTACATTTTGCTTAACAGGTAACAACTAGAGGTACACTTAAGGACTTCAATTGAAATTGAATAAAAGGATAATCTAATTTACGTCTGCAAATACAGAAGTCTTACATTTCATCATCATAATCCTTGGGAGGGGACACTGCAATGACCAAGTCAATCCAATCCTGTGGAAGAAATACTTAATTAATATGATATGTAATTGATCAGGGAATGAAAAATTACAACATCAGTATGGTTTCATTATACAACACATTAAGAAGGTTGCTTGTTACGGAAACGTGGTATAAAAAATAGTGAACATACCCACTACTTTTTCCCTTTTTGAATAAGCAACATTCTATGGAAAGTACAGAAAGATTAACTGCGCCAGATTAATTAAGTTATGAGGCAATAAAAAGTAAATGGGAATAATGGATTTCCGGTCTGCAGCGCTTCGGAGCAGGCAGGAATCCGCGACTGTGCACGGTTTCTGCCTGTGTTCACTGCCCGAGTGCCCCGAACCATTTGGCTTCGGGGCTAAGCCACCTCCGTAGAAGGTGGTGAAGACAGGGGGGGTCTGGCAGGGTCGAGAGACATCGCACCTCTCTTCCCTAGCCGGCTAAACCCCCTTTTCCAAAGGCAGCTGAGCGGCGGTCAGCAATGGCCGCCACATAGAAGAGCTCAGCCGGAAAAAGAAAGTGCAGGAGGAGCTGTCAAGAAATGAAAGTGATCTTTGCTGACCGGGACAAAGTAACTGTGAAAGTACCCTGGAATTTAAAGTTTATTAAAGATACATCGTTTCCAGAATGTGTCAAGCGGCGAATGGAAATTAAAGGAAAAACTTTTTTTCTTTTCACTCTCCTTCCGAACGTGACAGCGATAGAACTTTAAGAGAAATCGGAAAACTCGCATTGGAGGTATGGATTTCTGAACACTTAAAGGAAAATCTTTTTGCTGTAAGTGGGAAGGGAGAGGAAAAAAAATTGGAACAGAATTTAAACAAGGAGGAGATTGCTTAGAATTTTAAAGAGCTATTGAATATTAATAAGACTTCTAAAAGATATATCTTAATTGGAACTTTTTGATCAAACAGCAACCCCAGAAAGAGAAATGGAAGAAAGAAAAAAGTATTAAAAGAAATAGCTTATTTGGACTCTTTGGTGACTTTGGAACTCTTGGGAATTACTTTTGATTAAAAGCACTCGGGTGGTTGTTTTGGAAAAAAAAATTTCTCTTTACAATGGCATTGCTGGTGGATGAATTAAAAATTGAATATCAAAAATATAAAAGAGAAGAACAAGATGGGAAAGATACTTTGGGCACTCTTTTTCAATTTCTAGAAATGGCGGTATGTACTTATGAAAAATTAACTGTGCAGCAGGACGACTGGGACAAAGAAGAAGCCATCTTTGATGAACAAATGATTCTACTTGGGGAGGAGGAGAAAGAGGAAAAGAAAAAGGGGACTTTAAGCCTTGAAAAAACAACCAAAAAAGAGAAAAATGAGGTGAAAGGTGGATACAAGGTTAGAAAACAACAGAAAGGGGGGAAGCAGAAGAAGAAAAGGGAGGAGGAGAGACAAAGGGGTAAAAAGGGCAAGGAGAAGAATAAGCAAGAGAGAAAGGAAGGGATGAGAAGCCTTAATGGTGGGAAGCAAGATTTAAAGAAACAAAATTCATTTAGAGACAATGGGTAAACTTAATTGAAAAAGGGATTCTGTAAGGTTCATAAGATTGTGTTTTTATATGTGTATTTAGAATAAAATGCTTAAGGTATAAATGAGTATTAATATGTATGATTAGTTTTTTAGTGGTATTGATAGTGGTTTTATATAATTATAAATATGTTTTTGTAGTAGTTGTTTTTTTTCTTATAAAATACATTGTGTAATTTTAGAATGTACTAAACAGAATCCCAATATAAGTTAAATGTTATATTAAGTGTTATTAAGTTAGGGGAAAGAGTTAAAGGCGTCATACTCCAATCAGTGTACAGGAGAAGTTTGTTTAAAGAGAAAAGATGAATGGATAGCTGGAAATAGAACAGACAAAGAATGATAAGTATTATGATTTGAACTGAGATGAGATAAATAAAATAAAATTAAGAAAGATAAAAGAGGGAAGAAGCTATATAGAAAATTGAAAATGGTAATAAGATATGGAATGGTATATAAAATGAATATGATTTTTGAATTTGTGTCTGTACGAAGAGTTTTAACCCGGGATCAAGCAACTTTCAGAAAGGATGTTTTATGTTTTTACGTTTTACATTTTGTTTGTCTGTGTATTGTTCTTGAAAAGCAATAAAATTTTAATTAGCAAGAAATATAATTTGAATAATAGAATGAAAGGGAGAAATAAAGAGAAGTTGGGATAAGATACGAAGTTGAACAGATAACGTAAATATATATATTATAATTTGGAATTATTCTGTATGTTCTATTGGTTTTTTTTTAGAAAAGATCTTTGATGTTATCATGCTTTGTTTGTTTGTGTATTGTTTTGTAAAAACTAATAAAATTTGTTTAAAAAAAAAAGTAAATGGGAATAATATAGATAATTCTTCACACCATCCATCCATCCATTTCCTTTCTGTCGCCAAAGCAACTCAAAATACTTCTTTTAAGCTTTTGTATCCAATCTATTTTAATTAAAATACTCACTAATTCTTGACCTTATCTCTCGTTTTACTACAAATACTTCTTAAGAATCCCTATTTCCCCTGGATTAAGTTGCCTTCCATTCTTTGCGACATTAAACTTTCACTTTTATATAACACATGTACAGAAGTATGATCTTACACACAGACATTTTCACTTTTTTTAATAATGCAAAAAATTATGAAATTTTGCTAATCACTTTCATAACCCTTCTTATCAGAATTCTGCCAAACACTTTCACAGGCAGATTTAACCAACAATTCCCCCAGTTGTTTTTGCATTCAATCTTGGTACTTTCCCCACCCACCCACTTTGTGTAGGGAAATCATAATAGCATTCTTCCAAATCTTAGCAGCTTTCACACACACATTAAACAAATATGTCTCCATACACTGCTCTAATTTTTCTTTAAATGAATCAACAACATTATTTTCCAACATTCTAACATTAATTATCTCCTTTCATCCTTTTTTCGTGAACACTAACATTTATAGCATTCATTTTAATGCATCTCTTTGACTACTACTTGCTTACTAACTGCCTCATTTAGTAACCATTCAAATCTACACAGTGTAAAAAAAAAAAAGCTTTGCAACCAATCCTCACATTTAGAAACATTCAGGCACTTTGCAATCAGTACACATTTATGACCACAGCAGTATCCCACATTGATATGATCACTCACATGTGCCTGCTTCCCAACTGGCATATGACAAGCAGAGTTAAGCAGATGGACTTACCTAAGTCACAATCATGTCATCTCTCCCTTAATGACTTCAGTGACTCATTTAACAACTAAATGAGAGGTGAGGTTATAATCCTGTCATGGTTATATGGTTTTCTGATTAGTCACCATGGCACAGTGTTGCTGGTCTCAACTGTGGTTGCTTAGCAAGGTCTACTTGCGTTACGATCATTTCCACACAAATCTCTAAACTGCTTTCCCTCTGATTCCCTCACACAAAACTCTAAAATACTCTTTACATTCTCTCATCCTAATTTCCTACTTCTTATTTGTACCTCCATTCACCCCACTTTATCTACCTAATATCTTTTCTACTATCCAATATCCTTCTCTCACTCATTCTCTAATGCAGATTTTTCTCAACCTGTACTCCTTTTGCTTTTTATTTCCACCAAGTATCCTTTTCATATTTTCCATCATGTTTCAAACAGGTTTCACATCTTCTTTCCTTATTTCCAGGGGTGGGATTCTACCGGTACTCAGCTATTTGCTAGAACCTGTCGTTAACTTTCTAAGCAGTTCGGAGAACCGGTTGTTGGAAGAAATCTCCTTTTGTTTTTTTCCACTTTACAGGGCTAATTCTGTAAAGAAGGCAGGAAGGAAACATTCTGGTGTTGTTTCTAGTGTAATCTTTACTGCCTTGCTTACAGAAACTGCCTCTCCATTAACCCTTACTACATTCTTGGGAGTATGCATAGACTTCCTGTTTCTGGAGGGTTTTTTTCCCCTTTGCTGGTACTTTCTTAAAGGGAAGGATTGTTTTAAGGTTTTACACTGCTGTTGGGAGGAAATACTCTCTCGTTGGAGTTCTTCCAGCTGGGATCAGCACTTTGACGAAATAATTGAATAATGAAGCACAGCTGCTGGAAAGAAGCTTTTAATGACAAGGAAGCAAGATGAGTGACATTCAGCAAGGCTTCTAGAAAGGATTGACATTCAAACATGAGTTTACATACCCTTTCTGAGTTTTGGTCTAAAACTGGTTCTTGGTGAAGTTTAATTCTGTACTTGGTGATGTTTAATCCTGTGTTTATTGATGGGATAATTTTCCCTATTTAGCTTTGTTTGGAAGGAAAAAGGTCAATCTCTGTTCCTGAAAAGAAACTGGGTTGAGAAATCTGGCTAGTTCTTGTGTCTATTTGTTCTCGTAATTGGTTTAACAAGCAACAGCTACTGTTGTGATATAATTATTTGTATTGTTTTTGAATTTTTTCCTGCCTCATGGTTTCTTTTTCTATCTGGGGAGGGGGTCTTCCTTCACTGCTTTAATGGTTCCTGGCATTGTCCTTTTGGGGTGCACTTCCAAGAGGCAGGATGCAAGCTTGGCACTGATTTTTTACTGCCTTTCTGGGGGGCATGTGATCTTTCCTTAAATCTAGATGATTTCCTAAGGATATCTTGTGAGGTGAGAGAGACCAGCTGGTGTCTTTAAGTGGTGCAAATGAATCTAAGGATTGCTTGTCCTGGGTGTGCTCTTTCTGGAGAGCTTAAATGACATCTTTGCTAAAAGGTTTCACTTTATGAGTGAAAGAATTGGCTGCTGATAGTTATCATTGCATTTTAACTATTTTAATTCCTCAAGGTGTTCTGGTACTCTGCCTGATCTGTAACTCAGGCTTGAAGATATTTTTAATCTAATGATTGGTATTTAAGGCAGCTTTTTGCAAGCAAAGGAGCTTCATTTAGTGACCATTCAACAATTCATTTAGTGACCATTCAAAGTTACAATGGCACAGAAAAAAGTGATTTATGACTGTTTTTCATACTTGCAACCATTGCAGCATTTCTATGGTCATGAGAGGCAAGGAGAAGCGCCCCTCGATGTGAGTGATGTTAAGTTGGCTATGCCCGCCCAGTCACATGATCACTAAGCCACATCCACCAAGTCATGCCCACAGAACTGGTTGTTAAAAAAATTGAATCCCACTCCTGCTTTCCATTCCATTTGGGAGATTAATCATTTTGCCAGAAGGATTTATAAGTTTTTTTCTAGCAGTTACTCCAGTTTCTTTCATTTCCTTCCATGCTCTTTTCCCCCCCACCCCAAGATCCACTTTCAATGTTACTAAAAATGCCTTGTCTCACATTCAGAAGCTTTAATCTCTCTTGCATTGTTCGCTAATCCCCTCAGTCTTCCATCATAAGCATCCCACCAAGTCAGAAAAATATGCAATGTACTGACATACATTCAGGAATACTAAAAGAATGGATTATATGCCTGAAGCATTTTGCTTAAACAGAAATGAAGCAGTTTAGAATCTCTCTTTCTCTTTTGCCAAGAGCAATTTCTATTCTAGACAGAGTTTTATTTGAAAAATATTATATGAATATATATAAAAGATGAGCCACATGGCTATCATTGGGAATTTCTTCTGAAGCATAGATGGGATGGAAATAATGCCGAATTATTCTGCATATATTATAGCTTTCATGTTAAAATAAATCAGTTCTTAATTGGCCATGTGAACTTTTTATTCTTCATTGAAAAAAGGAATTTGGTTGTTTGGCACATATTTTTTGCACACCATCAATTATTTCATTATTTATCTTATCTTTCTTGTAATTTGGTTAGAATATTTTTTTATTTTTAAAAATAATTAAAATGACCAGTTTTTAATAAAATATAATGGCTGCTAATAATATCCATGATTACTTAGCAAAGTCGTGTTTCATATTTCATTGTTTCATTACAGAGTTTTAAGATGATAATAAAAAAAGGTTTTCCAGAACAGTCATGTCCAACTCTAGGGAGTGGTGCTCATCTTGGTTTCTTAGTCAAGGGAGCCAGTGTTGTCTGAAGATGCTTCTGTGGTCATGTGGCCTGCATGACTATACGCCAAGGTGCACAGAATGCTGTTACCTGATACCTATTTATCTACTTGCAGTTGTTTGTTTTCGAACTATTTATTTGTCGGGAGTTGGATTGTCCTTATGTTTATTATCATTCCTGTATACCATTTCTGGAACTATCCTGTATAACAACTATAAGAGTAATTACCTTTTAACATAAATTTATCAGTAGGCTAAGAATTATTTATTGCCACTTCTTGGGAAAAAATGGATATCCGATATGTAATTTTGAGATGAGACTCATCCCTTCCAACTTACCCCTCCCACATTCCATGCTTTCGCAAGAGCTGCCCGAGCTTCATCCAGCTTAGCATCCAACAAAATCTTGCCATTTACAGCCATTATTTCATCTCCTTTCACAATGCCTCCTGATAAAGGAAATAAAGGGCAAAGGAACGAGCAAATCCATCTTATCTTTCTTCTACTGAAATTGTTACTGAAAATGAGAATCTGAATGTTCAGATCTGGGTCATACCATGCAAGATTATTATATACTGTAGATATATTACATTCAAACCGACCTCCAAATAAGATTATATATATGATATCATATCTGAGAGGTAGGCTAGGATGAGAGTCTATAATTGGCCCCAAATCTTCCAATGAATATCATGGCTGGTTAGGGATTTCAACCTCACTCTCCACCATCACTGTCTGATACTTTAATAACTAAAACACTTTTCAGAATGAATGTAATAAAAGGAAATAAAAATAGAGACAACTAGTGTCTGTATGCAAACTTCCAACCTTCCTATATTTCTGTTCTGTTCTCCTCTGATTTTTCTTCTTCCACAAAAAATAAGATAAAATAGCTGTATAAGGCATTTTGTTTAGCTACACAAGAAATGCTTTTCTGTAAGCAGTCATTTTTTCTACTAGAAGCTTCTAAAATTGAATTATCACAATGTTAAATTATGACATATGACACTACCCTTATTTAATTATGCCATTTATTATATGTGGTTCTTGTTTATCTTCATTCTGAGTTAATAGTGGATATTAAAACATATTAGTGTTCCAATCTCATTTATTTTACCAGACACCACAATAGCAATATTGTTGAAGGCATTTAGGAAACAGATGAAGGTCACTGGTGTTATGTTCTAAAATAGCACATTTTATTTTTTTAACTTTTATAATGGTACCTATCTCAAATACATATATACATTATTCAGGCATCTAAATTTTGTTAAATATTTGATATTTGAGCAGTTGGAAGAACACATGACAGAAAGATCCCATTGCACCAATAAATTAGATCATGCAACTTTGTTCTCACCATAATTTTTCCCAGGGCAGTCAGAAAACTGTAAATACTTCGTCTTAATTTAAGTGTAAATATTTTAGAAATAAGTTTATGCCAATCTGAGGATATCATTTGCACTTTTGGAAAATGCCTAGTTAAAGCTAACTTTATTTAACAGGTGTTAAGATACCTTATATTCCAGCTTTTTCTTAGGAGATACTCACCATGCTTGTCTGCAGCACCCCCCTCATAAATTGTAGACACCACTACTTTTCCAACTGGGGAATCAATGCCACCTTCTACTGCGAGGTCTAATGATCCTTCCTATTAAAGAGTTCAAAAAAATATACAGTATTTGTCAACCACCCTTTCTTGAATTAAGCCTTATATACTTTCCTAGTTCATTTTCTGTTATGAACTTACAAAATGAGTTCCCCTTCTCGCTGTAAACCAGATTTGGAATTAAAGGTTTGTAAGTAAAAGGAGAACTGGTTTACCATAGTTCCACTGGTGGATAGACCAGTGGGTGTCATCTTTGTGTATTACTTTTCTATAAAAAAGATACCAAGCTTTACAATAAAAATTATAATAGAAAACACTAGATAATATAAATGAAAATAACACAGTCAGCAGTGTTAACCAAAGAAAATATTTAAAATCTTATTAAGTCAAAAGGAACAAGTAAGCACAGCAACACAGATGTGATTAAAAGCCTCAGAGGAAAAAAAATAGAATCTTAGTTAATTGTCCAAAAACTAAACAATGGTTGTCCATCCTTATGCCATCTGAGAAAGATACTCTACAAATGATGCATCATCACTGAAAAGACTTTATTGCACACTGT
Organism: Notechis scutatus; assembly: GCF_049901735.1. Taxonomy (NCBI): domain Eukaryota; kingdom Metazoa; phylum Chordata; class Lepidosauria; order Squamata; family Elapidae; genus Notechis; species Notechis scutatus. The sequence goes on along the minus strand of NC_142009.1, from coordinate 242,862,682 downwards.
ATCTATCCATTTTTCAAAAGGCAGCAGAAGTATTGGAAAGTGATCATGTAAAGAATTTCCTAAGATCAGACAGGTTCATTTAGAAGGGTCTCCCAGTGTTCTCAACCTCAGTGAAGTGTCAATGAACGAATATTAAATTGTGGAATTACAGACACCTATTCATGTGTTTATCTGTCATTCACTCGCTGCATGTATGGCCACTTTATCTATGCTTGCCCACTCACCTCATCGGTTTTGTTTGCTTTTTCTTTCAATAGCATAATATTTCATGCCAACAAATTGGTCTATGACCGTAATAAAGATTTGACTCAAAGCCAATGAATGAAGAAACAACTATGCTGAAAAAATGAAGCTGTCCTTCATAATACAAAAACAAATTTATCATAGCTGCAGCTGAGATTGGAGTTTAATTTTTCAGTGTTTTATCTTTTCAGTGGGAAGACTCATCTCTGAATTTTGTGAAATGGAATTCCTCTACTGAATGTGACAATTAAAGTACAATATCTTTCTCCCATCATAAACAGTACCTTTTTTATATGAAGGAGTCGTACATCTTTGCCCATAATCTGGTCTGGTGAAAACTAAACAAAATGAAACAAATGTCAGTAAACAATCTCTGTTACAAAAAGGATCCTGCCTTATACTGAGATCATTCATTAGTCCATGTCAGTACTGATATTCCAGGGGTTATCCACTCCACTTGTACCAAAAATTACTGAATCAAAATCACTTCCTTATGAGGAAATATTACAATTTGGTGGCATTTTTCATTTCGGAAGATGGATAAAGGGGAATCTTACAGAATAGTATAAATATATGGATGATGTGAAAAAATGTGTTAAATATGAAGAGAAATGGTAAAAGTGGAAAAAAAAGGGAATATGCTTTAATAACAATTGCTAGACAGCAATGCTGAAAAAGTATATATTTTGCATCCTACTTGATAGCTTTCTGGGTACATTTGGATAGACACTATGTCACCCAGCTGGACTGGCAGGTTTTTCCAGCAGGGGCTGCAGGATTTTCATCTAATCAAGCAGGGCTTTTCATGGGGTAGATACCACGTACTGAATGTAGGATGTTCAGCATGCATAGCATGTGTTACCACTAAGCCACATAGGCCCTTCCCCCTTGGTCACTTACAATGTACACTTCTTACCATGGTGTAGGGATCAAAGTCCTCCACATATTTTTGGAAGCCCTGAAAATAAGGTTGGTAATCAAATACATGCGTAGTAAGCTCTAAATAAAAATAGTGATCAAATGAAAGAAGTAAGAAAGAAAAGCTAGAAAGAAAGAGATAAACTGTATGTTCCTCCTGACATTAAATCACGCAAGCTTTTAAGGTTAGATCTACCTTTTAGAACACAAGAGTTAGAAAATTTAAGCTGAAGGTTTCCAGAATTTGGTCTTCACATTTAGATTGACCATTTATTTTAATCCATTCAACATGAAGGCCATGGGCTAGATAAATGTTGATTCAGACCTTTGTACTCCTCTATCATAATTAGAGAACATGTGGGAATTAAAAGCAGGATATTGGACTGCTGACTGTCATGAGAAACATAAAGTAGAAAGCATTTGTAAAGCATATTTATTTAACTCATCAACAATATTCTGTAGCAAACAAACATTTTTAAATCTCTGAAACACAAAACATCCTGTTTCACAGCTCAGCTCCACTGAACTTCCTAGGCAAGGAATTAAACTATGTTATGACATAACTGTGGCTGGAATCCTTATGCTAAAATTCCAGGCCACTGCTATATTTAAAAGATTGCAATTACAGATGCCATAACTGAGCTTCCTATTTCGAATAAAATCAGTGGGGCACAAGATGGATGGATAGATAGATAAATCATAGATAGATTTACTGTCATCTTTTTTACTGTGGGTACACTGCCTGCTCTCAAAAGTGTACATATGTAACACACATATACACATGGTATACACATAAACATACCTACACCTATACACACATACACACACATATATATCACTGTCCATCTTGAATACATATTGGAAAGAGGAAGCTTGATACTTTATGGAACAAAACTGACTGCATCTGGATATTCTGCTTTGGATACCATGAAGCCTCCTCCCAGAAGGTAACAAGGTTTTGAAGAGGGTGTGTATTATCCCAGAAGATCCTTGTCAAGCATCGCTTATATGCTATGGATAGACGGAAGTCCTGGATAGACGGAAATGAACTTCCAATAATCTTCTCTGCCTCTCATCACTCTCTGCACCGCTTTCCTGCCCGAAGCAATAATGCTTCCAAACCAGTGTGTAATGCAATAACATACAAGTGCTCTCGATCGTCCCTCTATAGAAAGTGATAAGGGCAGGGGAAGGAGGATGTACTTTTCTCATGCAATGCAGAAAATGCAGGTGCTGTTGTGATCACTTCACAGTGTGCTCGCTGTTGAGCGACAAAGCCAGCCTACTCATTAGCTGCATAGCCAGAAACAGCATTTGCACATGAGTATTTCTTTCCTCTAAGTGCGTCGAGCTCAGATGGAGAACAGAAGAAATAAGCATCCTCTGTGGAGCGATTTGGACGCTAAGCAAACTGAAGCGAGTCAAATGCTGGAGGAAGGCTAGATACAATCATGTCCTTTATCGGCCTCTCAAAACATTTCATAATAATGGATGTAAGCGCAACTGGATAACAATCATTGAGACCCCATAATTGCAGACTTTTTTTGGCACTGGCAAAATAATGGCGGTCTTAAAACATGATGGGAACACTGCCTGCTGCAATGAAAGATTGAAAATATCTGTAAGAACACAAGCCAACTTGTCTGCACATTCCCTAAGAACATACTCAGGGATATTATCTGGGCCTGCTGCCTTCCGAATGTTAACTTTCCACAGTGTCTCTGGATTGAGGTAAGCTAAGTACTTGCTCATCAGGGTGGGATACAGCTTTCCTTGCAGGGGTCTTATTTGACTTTATTTGAAAATTTGTTCAGCTCATTTAAAAAGTCTGTGCCGCCCTTGCAACTCGATGGAGCCACCTTATAATCTGTAATAGCCTGGATTCCTTGCCACATATGCCTGAAGTTCATTGGGTGCTGAAAAATGTTCTGAATAATAGGCTTGCTTTGCTCCTTTTATGGCACTTTTCAAATTAGCTCTGGCTGTTCTAAGTTCCATCATATCGCACATATTTAAAAGCCACATTCCGTGCTCTCAACATCTTGCGAACCTCATATGTCAACCATGGTGTCAGGGTTCCGGCAGTTACTCCAATTAATCATGAGCCTCCGAGATACGTAATTCACTGTCACCCTTGATCCTGCTTCCCCACCCTCACCCCTCTGGGTGTATCATCCAATGAAAAAAAACGTCCAAAGCCAAGAGTCATCAATCATACTCTCCAATTAGATTTTTTCGAGGCAGAAGCTTCAGCCATTTAATCAGTTTTAGAAGAAAATATGAATGGAATGTACTTTCAATTTCACACTGTGTTTCACTCCCCCCCTTCTTTCTGTTGTCAACTATAAACATGTATACAAAATGTTTTATGAGTTGACACATGGCTTTTCATTAGCCCTCACAACAATGTTTTTAAGGACTCAGACTTCCTCAATGCACTTTTGAATACATGCAGATTGTGTGGTGGCAAAGTTCTCCATGTTTATATGTTGGTTATCTGTTGCCACTTCTTTAAACATTTCCCAATCCCCGCACTCAAAGCAATCTTGTAATGCTTCTATTGCTCCCTCCACCCAAACCCCATACCTGCTTCTCTGTAGCTTTCTCTCTGAGTAATAAGTGTTTATATGCTGGAATAAGCAACACTGAAAGATGTCAGAAGATCCCAGGTGAGGGCGGGGGGATAGCTTTGAATGCATTCTTAATGTTAGAATAGACAATTAATTTTCTTAAATGTTTAGGAAGAAATCCTAACAGCAGAATTAAACAGGAATAACATTTCCATGTAGAACAGAGCTGCTTTATTCATTTTAGTATGGCTTAATCATATCTAGTTTTCTCCTTGCTTTCTGCTCTCCTCATGAACTCCAGCTCATAAACATGGTGCAGAGACTCCTAGATCGTGACAGAATTTCAAAAGGCCAAAATTGCCCTTGTGTTTTATGACAACAAGAGAAGCCACTCATGGAAAAATTTCAGAGAGGTATGGTTAGATGGCAGGAAGGATCCATGTTGCGGTTTAGCTTTGGCTATTCCTTCTTTGATTGTGTTGTTACCGTAAGGACAGAACAGAAGAGGGAATGTCTGGAAGCATACTTATTTGGATCTGCTACTATAGCTCTTTTTCCTTCCATTGATATGAAGAGGAATAGATTAGTATGTTGGTTTTTGGACTGCTTTGGGAGTCTCAAAGGAAAAGAGGTTTTGAATCAAGTCCCTAACCTGACCTTCTTCCTCTATAACCAGAACACCAACAAAGATAAAAATAGTAGTCCCAGTTCCCATAGTCCTTTATCAGTATATCCCCTTCACTGCTTATGGCAAGAAAAAGCTACAACATCTAATAATCTCTAGGATGACCTAGAGGATGATGACGTCTGCAATAAACAACAACAACAACAACAAATAAAGCCTGGACTTCTTTAGTTGGTCTAGAACAATTTTCACCAATATTTTGCTCATCAAAATAATACAAACGATCAGTTAAAATAACATCATAAAAAAAGAATGGCACATAGCAGGTGCTTGTTGCCTCAAAATACAGAATAGCTACAACTTCCGTTCCATGCAGAAAGACTTTATGTAACTCATTTGAGTTGCTTGCAAGTTTTAAATTTCCACAGCATAATCAACATAAAACAAAGATGTGAAGTCTTGTCCTTTGGTTCATTGTTGGTTGGAAAGAATAAAGTATTTATAAGAAAGCGAGTAGCTACAGTGGTTAACAGTGATAAAGTGTTATATAGGGATTTAACATGCATAGCACTAAACTTAGATGTCTCCCTGACAACTGCTGAAACAAATTCTTAGATCTCTACAACTTTTTTTCCTTCTAAAAATCATTAATATTTATAGCCCTTGGTAGGTGCAACTGAATGCATTAGGGAGGGGGTGTCAAACTCATGTCATCACGACATCATCACGTGATGTATCGGGACTTCCTCCCTTTGCTAAACCAGGCATTGGCATGGCCAGTCCATGATGCATCTGGCCTGCGGGCCAGGAGTTTGACAATCCTCCATTAGGGGCATTGAGGAAACAGCAGGAATGATGCTGCCATGAAACAATCAAAGAAGTGGGCCAGGAGCCCTCAACCACATAACAGACATAGAAAGAAATTAAGAAAGGGTTGAAAAGACTTTCAGAGATGCAAAATTGATGTCAAATCGTCCCAGTTAAACCAAACAGGAAACAGAACTTTTTATATTTTATTGTAAGGCTACATTAACCGAATCTTGCAAGTCTACCACTTTCAATTCCCTGATCCATTAGGGCAAGTAGATGTGGTGTTCAGCAAGTTCTGACCAGTTCTGGAGATGGTGGAAATTTTGAGTAGTTTGGACAACTGGCAAATACCACCTCTGACTGGCCCCGCCCCCATCTATTCTCTGCCTCCTGATCGACTGGGTCTTCTTTTGTTGCCCTGCACAGGAGAACAGAGCTGGAGGCAGGTTAGTGGGGTGGGGAGAGAATGGGATTTTGCAGTATCCTTCCTGCAGGAGTGGGAAGGGAATGGGGATATTACAGTATCCTTCCCCTGCCACGCCCACCAAGCCACACCCACAGAACTGGTAGTAAAAATTTTTGAATCCCATCACTGGCAAGTCCCTTCTCAGGTTCTTTCTATGATAGCTAAGCAATTAGAGCTCATGCCCCTCTTCTCTGATTCTTTCCTAGGCAGTTTCTCATCTTCTCTTTCCTCAAGGCCATAATGCATTCCATTACAACATGGGGCTAGATGTTCTATACACCCATTGCCACTTTCATTTCACTTTGTCCCTTGTTAATGCCTGTAGGTCTGGCAACATATGGAGAGCTCACGGTACCATGGATTGCAGCAATGGTATCTCGAGAGCAAAGATAAGCAAACATTCCTGAAGCTCTTAGGATTTGCATCAACTAGATCCAGCTTCCACCCCCACCTCCAAGAAACAGTGGATTTTGTAAATCCTTCACTTCATTCTTTCCTACCTAGTGTTTCTTACACAGTAAGAACCTTTGACAATTGGGCATCAGGTTTTAGCAACTGGCTGGCATAATCAGAGATATGATATGCTAGGCAGACCACAGGCAGCTTACCGGGGACTGAATGAGCTGATTGGGCAGCAATTATGCTGTGGGAAATAAAGATTGAGAGGGACCCCTGTCAGCTCCTGCTCAGTTGCCTGTGGTCTGCCTAGCATATACCTCTGTATATGGCAGCCACAGTTGCTGGCGAAATATCAGGAAATCTATTTTCTAGACCATGGTCACAAATCCCTGAAGTCCAGAATTGCCCAACAGATATTAGCCATGAAAGCCTACAGCACTAAATTTTTAACAGTCTTTGAAAAAAAATAATCTAAACATTCTTTGACAATTAGCTAAGAATACTAGAAAAACTAAGATTAAAGCAGGATATACTCTTTTACAAAATTCAACCTTAATTACAATCACTGGAAAAGACACCTTGGCCATTCTGGGTGGATTCATACAATCCATCATTTTCCTCATTTATTACCAAACCACATTTTCAATTAATTTAAACAAAGGATCCAGTAGAAATAGGATAGAATTGAATGGAAAAAATATTAGCCATATTCCTTATGTTATATTATGTTATATTTGAATGAAAAGGTCAAAGAGTCACTAGTAATATCAAATGATCAAAGAATTTACAGCATCAGATCTTTTTGTATTCATAGCCAGTTTCTTCAAAATCTAGCAGAATTCCCTGTATTCACTGAAAAAAATATCAAAGCTTCCTATTTGCATCTTATTTAATATTATGAGTCAGAAACAAAAGATAAAACTGTGACAGCTCACTAATATCACACACATATGCAAATAGGAAATAGGATTTTACTTGTTTTTTGTTAGTTTTAAATGATGAATTGTAAAACACCATCCTTTTAAACATCTCTTGAGGCTGAAAAGAAAGAAAAACAATTCACTGAATTTTCAGCTAATAGATTAGATATGCATCACTCCATGCCTTCATGCTCACATGCATTTAAATGTTCTTCAGTTTTACATATTCTATGTATCTATTCAAAGTTAATTGGAATGACTGAGAAAAACAATCCTGTAGGACCATGATGGTGAACCTATGGCATGCGTGCAGAGCCCTCTCTGTGGGCATGTTGCCCCAGTTCAGCTGCGCCACACATGTACACATGTGCCTCCCACTGACCAGTCTTCGGGTGTCTTCTGTGCATGCATGGGGGGGCAGGGCACATGTGGGGGGCGTGTGCGCGGGGGACGCATGTGCATGCTTGGGGTGGGGCGCAGTCTTGGGGATGGGGCACATGCATGGGGGGACGTGCATGCATTGTATTTGCATGCGTGAATGCTTTGGGTACTCGGTGCTGAAAAGGTTAGCCATCACTGCTGTAGGATGTACATGGTTTTCAGAACTTTGGACAGGCAAATAGATAGATGATGGTTACAAAAACCTGCTCTTCTGGACTATTCCAACTTTTCTTGGGAAAAGTTCTAGAAAAGAAAGGCAAGAAGCTGGGTGACAACCATCAATGTTTAACTGAATTCTTCCTCCACCATTAATATCAGGTTGTCCTGTAAGAAGAATCTCTAAAGGAAGAAGCAAGAAATAAAGCTGACTCAAAGACATACACAGGTGAAACTCGAAAACTACCGTGCAAAAGTTCATTTATTTCAGTAATGCAACTGAAAAGGTGAATCTAATATATGAGATAGACTCATTACATGCAAAGCAAGATAATTCAAGCCATGATGTGTCATAATTGAGATGATTATGGCTTATAGCTCATGAAAACCCCAAATCCCCAGTCTCAGAAAATTAGAATATTGTGAAAAGGTTCAATATTCTAGGCTCAAAGTGTCCCACTCTAATCAGCTAATTAAGCCATAACACCTGCAAAGGGTTCCTGAGCCTTTAAATGGTCTCTCAGTCTGGTTCAGTAGGAATCACAATCATGGGAAAGACTGCTGACCTGACAGTTGTGCAGAAAACCATTACTGACACCCTCCATAAGGAGGGAAAGCCTCAAAAGGTAATTGCAAAAGAAGTTGGATGTTCCCAAAGTGCTGTATCAAAGCACATTAATAGAAAGTTATGTGGAAGGGGAAAGTGTAGAAGAAAAAGGTGCATAAGCAGCAGGGATAACCGCAGCCTGGAGAGGATTGTCAGGAAAAGGCCATTCAAAAGTGTTGGGGACTTTCACAAGGAGTGGACTGAGGCTGGAGTCAGTGCATCAAGAGCCACCACACATAGACGGATCCTGGACATGGGCTTGTCAAGCTGCTCCTGAACAACAATGTCAGAAGCGTCTTACCTGGGCTAAAGAAAAACAGACCTGGTCTGTTGCTCAGTGGTCCAAAGTCCTCTTTTCTGATGAGAGCAACTTTTGCATCTCATTTGGAAACCAAGGAGCCAGAGTCTGGAGGAAGAATGGAGAGGCACACACTGCAAGATGCTTGAAATCCAATGTGAAGTTTCCACAGTCTGTGTTGATTTGGGGAGCCATGTCATCTGCTGGTGTTGGTCCACTGTGCTTCATTAAGTCCAGGGTCAACACAGCCATCTACCAGGAGATTTTGGAGCTTCATGCTTCCTTCCACAGACAAGCTTTATGGGGATGCTGACTTCAGTTTCCAGCAGGACTTGGCACCTACCAACACTGCCAAAAGCACCAAAACCTGGTTCAATGACCATGGGATTACTGTGCTTGATTGGCCAGCAAACTCGTCTGACCTGAAACCCATTGAGAATCTATGGGGCATTGCCAAGAGAAAAATGAGAGACACGAGACCGAACAATGCAGAAGAGCTGAAGGCCGCTATTGAAATATCCTGGTCTTCCATAACACCTCAGCACTGCCACAGGCTAATAGCTTCCATGCCACACTGCATTGAGGCAGTAATTGTTGCAAAAGGGGCCCAAACCAAGTACTGAGTACATATGCATGCTTCTACTTTTCAGTGGTCCGATATTGTTCTATGTACAATCCTTGTTTTATTGATTGCATGTAATATTCTAATTTTCTGAGATTGTGGATTTGGGGCTTTCATGAACTGTAAGCCATCATCCTCACAATTATGACAAATCACGGCTTGAACTATCTTGCTTTGCATGTGATGAGTCTATCTCATATATTAGTTTCACCTTTTAAATTGCATTACTGAAATAAATGAACTTTTGCATGATATTCTAATTTTTCAAGTTTCCCCTGTATAGTCAAACTGCAGTTTCCTTGGCCATCTTTTCAGAAATGGTTTGCCATTGCCTGGGTCTGGGAGAAAATGATGGGATCAAAGTTATTCAGGGACCTTCCATACCTAACGGAGAATAAGAACTTACAGTCTTTAGGCTTCTAATCCAGCATCTTTAACTACTAATCAAACTTCCACATACTCTAAATCTTATTTAAGCACTTCTTGAAATTGTATTTTTACCATCCAATCAAAATTTGCCAAATACTGCCATCAGAGAATTTATTCGAATGCATATCCAACTATTTATTACAGAAGCATAAGCATTTTAATTATATCCTTTTCAGAAGACAGAAGGACTGCAGCCCTTCCAACTCTTGTTTCAGCAACTTTGCAGATTTTTGAACACCCATCTAATGAGTGTTAACCTTTTGTGTTTCCATAGGACATATATTGGCATAATGTGTATGAGGTACAAACTAAAGAATAACAATAGCCAAAGCTGCTGCTGACAGCATATACACTAGCTAAAAAAATTGTCCAGTTAAAAACAATTATATTTCACAATGGCTTATTAAAAATAATTTGTAGCTGTGTTTTCAGAAGCTCATTTTGAATAAAAGGATGCATTTTTCATTGTATGCCTTGTATAAAATGGACTAGAGTTTCATGTCATTAATGTGAAACTGTAATAGAGCCTTAGAGCAAATTCAATTTCTTGCAGCAGGTTTATCCTTATCAGTTCTGCATATCATTTCATAACATGAGTCTGGAGCGTGCTATGGCCAGGGAATAATATAAGAACTTTAAATTCAGAACCCCCTGGCAATGGTAAAGAAGTGAGGCTGGATAAGAGTCTGTCAGCAGAAGTGTTAGAATAGTAACTTAAGTTAAATGTGCTGATGAAGTTATCCCTAAATTGAAACAACAGCTCATTTTCCTGCTTTAAGCTATTTGAAGAGCTGTAAGTAAAAACAGGGGAAAAAACTATTTAAGCTCTTTTGATACTGTTTCCATCAGCAAAAATACTAAGAAGGTTCGGATGTGATATTCTGAGAAAACTACAAGATCTCCAATAATCTGACTGAATTTATTACTGACTTATTATTACTTTCATTCTCTGGAGCCTCTGCTCTGACTAGCATGAAGAGTCTACCTAACGTGTTTCTTTTGTTCAGGTCCTGTAAAGCATTTGAGAAATTAAAACAATGGCTATCAGTCACCTAATCGGTTTCCTGATGAAATTTCAGCTAAAGGTCAGGTAAACTCACAAGGGGCTGACCCAAAAAGATATATTATTCAAGAACTAATAGCAACAGCAATAGCACTTAGACTTATCATTTCACAGTGCTTTACAGCCCTCTACGAGATTATTATTGAAATGTTCATAATAAAAAAAAATTAAAGAAAAGAAGTACTCTTTATATTCCCAATTTATGATTTAGCTTTATCCTAAATATGCATAATGACATTTACGGAGTCTGGAAAGAAAATGGAGTTTTTCAACAAGGCAAGAGCCATATGGTTTTTTTTCTCTTACAAATCAGGCATTGATCCATCTATTACTCTATCAGAGGAGCAAGCAGTTTATAGAGAGTCTACTTTGATTACTTATGGATAAATTGCCCAGTCATTGGGAATTGGACAGCATATCAATTTAATTTCAATGATTAATAATAATTCCTTATTAATATACATTAATTTAATTATTATTTAATTCATTTATTTAATAAAGGCCAACACCAGCTAAGGAACTGGCAGCTGTAACTACACATTGTTGTGAACTGATTATAATATAAGTATTTAATAATATAATTAATTATTGTATACAATTTATATTACATACAACCAATTTTATAGAAATATAAGATAATTATGTACATCATTATATTGTACATATATTATATAAATATGGTTTTGTGGTAGGCGCTCAGGGTGCTGAGAACTACTGATGGTGCCAGTGGTTATCAGTACTCTAGGTGCCAGTCCAAAAGCCTTGGATGACACTTTGAAAAACTGTCCATTTACAAAATTTCCATTTGTCAGTTGCAAAAGGTCATATTGCTTGCATATACACTTATACTACATCAATACACTACAATATCCTAAGTACTCGGGAGGAATTTGAATGATGACAGAATAAAAACAAAATAGCAAACTTGACTTCCTATGTACTGTTGTGGTTCGCCGGCAGCCTGTGCAGACGGCAGCAGAATTGGACAGGGAAAAGGAAACCACCTTGGAAAGGGGATCAGTCCAGGAGTCTGGAGAGGACTCGGACGAGGGTCTTGTGTCCGATGCAGAGATGGGGCCAAGACCATCTGGGAGTGGTGTGCTGACTCCGGAGCCTCTGGAGTCTGGCAGCAGCGAGGCAAAGGAACAAGGGGAGCCTGTTCCCAGTGTGCGCAGAGCTGCTAGAAGGCAAGAGCAGCTGAGACAAAAGGGGAGACTTGGGAGTAAGGCTTGGAGGTGATTGCCCCTCCCAGAAGGTATAAGGGACAGGCAAAGGTGAGGAAACCTTTGTAGGAAGCAAAGTTATTTGTTCTGTTTGGATTAATCCTTGAAGCTCTGTGTGGACTTTGTACTTTGGTTGGTTTTTTATAGTTCATTTGGCACTTTTGTTGTTGGCAGCAATTCAAAGGAAAGAAAGGTGGGTGCTTATCTTGAGGGACTGTTTGGGATTCATTACAGGCTGGGAATGAACATAATTCCCAGCGCTGAAATAAAACAAGAGTTGTTTTAACTAAGCGTGTGCTTAATTACAGTCTTGGAAGCCTTGGTCAGAACATATACTAATAAACATGTATAGAGATTAGATAGATTAGAGCAAGGGTGTCAAACTGGATTTCTTTGAGGACCAGATCTCTTCACGGGCTGGTCCTTTGATATTTCTAGGCCAGCCCCATGGGCCAGATCTAAGCACCCCAATGGCCTTGAGTTTGACATCCCTGGATTAGTGTCTCCAAATAAAGGGCAGATGGTCATCTTTCAGAGATGCAGTAGTAGACATTGCATTAAGCAGGGGGTTGAACTAAAGACCTCTATGATCTCTTCTAATCCAGTGATTCTGATATATAAATATGCGCACACAGGAAGAAGTAGAGTATGCTAGGAAACCTTATTCTGAGTACCAAAACTTCATGTAGGACAGGGAGAAGCAGAGTTAATGAGGAACTAACCAAGCAAGCGTATGCACAATGAGAATTTGATATACATTTGAGCTGCCTGGAGAAGCCCCTCCTCCCCACTTTGTAACATTTTACCAGATTAAGTAAAATTCACAATTTTCTCAAGTCTTCTCTCTATTATTTCCAAGTCCAGGAAGAAAAATATCATCATCTTATGAAATTAAATTTAGGAGGACAGTTGGCATCAATGAAAGACTGTTCCCTCCAAGCTTGTTGTGTTTAACAAAGAACTGTGAAAGCCAGCAGGTGAAGATCAGATAGTATATTTTTTCCTCCCCAGTTATGTTTCTTAGAAGCAATCTACTACAAAGCTAAACCTAGAAGAAAGCTTCCATTGACCTCAATCAATATCTGAAAATTGGAAAATAAATTCAGAATTTATTGCTCCATGAGGCCAGCTCTAATAATATCCATCTTGACAAAGCAAAATATTTCTGATTACAACTGGCAATTGAAAAATGCAAACCAAATATTCGCTAACTGTAGTAACTTTGAGATGATATTTCATTAATTATTGAAAGCATTCAAATTACTCAGCTGTACTGTTAATTACAACTGAATGAACTGAATAAAAACAATCTGAAAGATAATGCTCATTTTTGCAAATTAAAATGACATAATGAGAAGTATTTTAGTGGGGAACTTTGGTCAATTAATGCTTATTTTTTATGCAGCTTTAGTTGCATGTTTGTTTTATGCTACAATAAATTCTTAAAATGTTGGTTCAGTTTAAATATGTTTTCAAATATTTTGCTTCAGAACCGATTTTATAAAATTGAATTTCTCTTTAATTCATTTTTAAATTAGTCTACACAGGTGAAAATAAGATCCCTATTTCATTACAAAAGGTAATTTGTCTTTTCAGCCCTAGAAACAGAAGTCAAAAGATAGCAATAGCAATAGCAATAGCACTTAGACTTATATACTGCTTCACAGTGCTTTTACAGCCCTATCTAAGCAGTTTACAGAGTCAGCATATTGCTCCCAACAATCTGGGTCCTCATTTTACCCACCTCAGAATGAAGGAAGGCTGAGTCAAGCTTGAGCCAGTGGGACTTGAACTGCCAAACTGCTGGCAATCAGCACTCATCAGAAGTAGCCTGCAGTATTGCACTCTAACCACTGTGCCACTATGGCGCTTATACTTAGTGCTACATCACGAGGATAATTGCCTTGTTTAAAAAAAGTTTACTGGTAGGATAGCCTTAAATCAGGGGTGTCAAACTCATGTCGCCACGGCAGCATCAGGTTATGTATTGGGACTTTTTTCCCTTAGCTAAACCAGGCATGGGCGTGGCCAATGTGTGATACATCCGGCCCATGGGCCGGGAGTTTGACAGCCCTGCCTTAAATGGTATAAAAATGATCTTTCAGCTGTTTATGGAAAGAACAAGAAATGGTCTAATGATAAATATAGAAAACCGTTCATTTTATTTTTATTTTCTATTTTGTATCTACATTCTATTTTATTTTCATTCTACATTTCTGCTTGTCTAATTCTATATCGATATTAATACTTAATGTTAAATTTTACAATATGGAAAGTTTAGTTTATTCAGTTTGTATCCTAAGTAAAACTCCAAATATATATGGTATCTTTTATTCTTACTATACTACTTTTCCAAGAAAATTGAAGGGAATTGTATGGATATGATTGAATGGGGAGGGGGGGGAATCTTATTATTAGTCCTGCATTTTAAACTTTTGTTTTATAATCTATTTTGCTTGTAGTAACCACAAGGGAATTGATAGAAAGTTATTTCATATTATGTGTTAGTGGACACATTGAGCTTTCGTTGTTAAAGATTTTGTGATGATTGGGTGGTAGAAGAGACAATAAAAGATGGCAACATTGGGCACCTTGGGTGGCAACAGGAGGAGAGACCTAAAAGATTTGGAAAGACCAGGTGGAAGGCCAGGTCTGCCAGAGGCCTTGATTCCAAGCCTGGAATCTAAGAATGTCAATAATTTTATGGTTACAATAGGCTGGTAAGTGAACCTTTTTAAACACCAATTTGTTTAGTTATTTAACGAAAGTCCATTTGTCCCCTTGTTCCTATGCTGAGCAAGTGTCTGTTTTGCAGCTTCACCCCACCTCAATTGCATTACTTTGTAGACTTAAAGAATTTCTGAACCTTTCAACTGATTTAATATAGGCTACAGAGCAAAAGGATAGTAAAACAAAAAACAAACCAACCACAAGGAGATTTTGCAACTAATCCAACCAAATGCTCATTGTGCAAAAAAAAAAAAAGAAAAGTGTTTAACATATTTTAATTTTTAAATACCTCTGAATTATTCAGTGTACATTCAAGCTAGAATCACAGCAAGCAAAGTGACAGTGATAGTGGGACAGCTGGTCTCCTATACATTCAAAGCATGCAGAATATATCAACATAGACTTACCAGAGCTTCTGATTTGGTTGTTGGTCTGACTACAATATTGTGGTCAGGATGCAGCATAACTGGTTTGGACACTATAGGTACAGCTGGATGACGCTGGGCAGGGGTGCCTGGAGTAAATTGCTAGAGGAGTTCCAATGTAAGAATGTTACAGACCAAACACTCTTTCTGTGTCCTACTAGATGACACACTTAATAAGACACTCTGTCCAATATCACAGAGGTGGATCCCTCAAATAAATAGGTCCTATGCCCTAACATAGGTGCAACCTGCATCTTGAACTGCCTTTGACAGCTAATAATCAGTGCTGATTGCTCTGGGCTTGGCAATACAGTACTTTCTTTTCTACCCTCTAAATCACATCTGCCAATAAACAACACTGCTCACCCTGAATCTTGGACTACACTTAAGCTCTTCAGTAATGTATAGACGGGGGGAGGGGAAGTAATACAATTTATAAAAATGCTTCCATGCAGCATAGTGGGGAAAAATGATGACATGACATGGCAAGGTAATTAAAATGCACTTATGGAAAGTTATAAACATGAGAAATACTTCAGGACAGTATCATACAAGGTAAAAGTCACAGTGGAAAATATTTTATTATCTTGATAACTTGAATCAGCAGCAGCAGCTCAGAATTGTGAGTGCCACAAAATATATATTCTATATCATACCTTTGGACTGGAAAGGTAGGTCTGCTTGCTGCTTTGTGCATTAACTGGACTAATCTTCCTTTCTTTGCAGTTTATCACTTCCCAGCTATCCAGGGAATCTTCTGCCCTCCCAGGCTGAAAATTGTGGCAGCCAGTTTTATCATCCAAATGATTGGACATTGGATGATGGAGAGTGCCAACAGTCTGCATGGAAGGATGAATGGGTGGTGGAGATGGTGGAGGGAAAGGAGGCGGTGGGACATGTGCCCAAGGAGATGGAGAGGATGATGGAATCCATGAAGGTGAATTAGGTATTGGTGCTGATCCTTTAGTAGCTGGAATATTTGATGGAGAAAGCGGATAAGCTACTGAGGCTACAGATACTGTATGGGGTAATGGAGGCAGAGGTGCTGGCCGTTTTGAAAGCTTGCCAGTATCATTTAAGTTGATATCATCAAGGTCAGTGGTATGGAGCTGCAAGCCACCAGCAAACCTTCGCACAGAGGTAGCAGAAGCAGAAACAGCAGGACGGGCACCTGTTTTCTAGTATGACAGATTTATTTTAATGCAGCACTTGCTTAAATGACTGGATACAACTCCACTAACAGTAAAAAGCAAGGAACTAGGCTCAAAACCCCAATGCTCTCAATTCCTTTAAAACAATCCTTGTTATGGGAGACATTTTGTCTGTTCTACATCAGTAAATAGGAATTTGTATTAAAGGAAACAACTCCTATAGCCCAAGAAACTTTTTAACAAGCCAAGGCAAAAGGCAAACAAAGGTGGCAAAATGGAAAGAAAGTTGGAGCTTCCCATGGGGTAGGATGCAGCCTCCCTTAATCTACCCTGAGGGCAAAGCTGGGCTCCGCTTTCTTGTCAGTTAAGAGTCACCTTGTCCACCACTACCCACCATCCTGGTAGGCATACAAGGTACAAAATGGATGGCCACATGCATCCCGTGAGCCACAAATTTGAGGCCTTTGATCTAGATTATGATATGTTTTTTTATGATATGGTTCTTTAACATGATATGGTTCTTTACTGAATTAAAATGGATGTGTCTATTTTTACATAAGATCTGAAACTTTTTTTCATTATAATCGCCTGATAAAACAAACGATTTACTACAGATCATACTGCAAATGACATCTTAAAAACCAATTTGTAAGATTACAAAACAAATATTTTACTGGGTGGGTGAGAATCTTATTTTACCTCAGGAGAATCATTCTCCACCGAGGAGATTTGTTCTAAACGTGTTTGACAGAGCTTTTCCACCCAATGCTGAGTCTTTTCTGATTCTTCTAAATCTTCTCGTTCAGTCTCAGACACCTGAGAGTTGTAGCATAATTTTAGAAGAAAATTTAAGAGTTTATATTTATAGATTTATATTCAAAGGCACACTTGAAATATATTTTGGCAATAAAATGTTGTGTGCAGTTTTAAATATTTTTGTAATTCATCTATTGCAATCTCAGCAAATTCCTGAATACATCTACACTCCATATTAAAATTGGCTGATTGTTAGATTCGAATTGATATGTTTATCTCAACAAGGCTTGCTGAAATAAATGGAGTTATATCTAACAGTTGCACAGTCATTTTCTTATCATTCAGTGATTTACAACTGAATGTCTGCAAGAATCTGGCACTTTCTGGCACTCTTCCAGTCTCATCTCATTAATTATCCTTGGGGCAGTAGGAACCCCAAATACATGACAGATACCTGGTTGTTTGATATAAGCAGCTGTTCAAATAAATCAGTATTTTAGAGGTGCTATTAACATGCTCTATCTATTTCATACATATAAAATATCCTTTGATCACATTTATAAAATATTGATCATATATATGAGTACGGTCTCCACTGATCATTCTACTAATCCCTGTGATAAGCAAAAAGAGACAGTCCAACATACTTCAACTTCCAAGTAACAAACACAAGAACAACTGTCATCCAATTCTCCAACCATTTATTCCTAGGGAACATAAACATATGATTACTTATGTCTGCCAACCACTTATTCTTCCCGTTTGGTGAGAATTACATGTGGAAAAAGCAGTATTCCTTTCGAAATATGTAAGAAAGTCACAGGGGAATCCATTTTCAGAATAGAATATATAGAGGGGTCATGTTCACACAATATGGGTGACCTATTTAATGGGCTGTCTTGGGTTCATTCATACACTGCATTAATGAATGGCTGTACGGAGGAAGGCCAGGAGATTGTCACTACATTTTTCTTGGCTGAACAAACCAAAACCTCTGGAATGGTACAAATCACATTTGGTGGCAACATGTCAGATATGGAGGGACTTGCTATTCTACTCTTTGCACCTCTTTTTATCCCAAATAGCAATAGGTATGTGTACGAGTTAAAACTGAAATGGTAATAGTGAGTTCCCTGATTTTCATTAAGTGTCTCCTATATTCAGATGGACAAAGCATGACTGTTAGAAAGAGGGAAAAGCTTGTTGATTTTCCTATATCATTTGAACATCTGGAAAGGGAGAATGTTACTCCATTGCTATGGAATTTCTCCACTTTACTGAAGTCTTTTGATATACAACACCCAAAAATTATAGCATGGTATTCAACACATCTGCTCATAAATATAGAAAGATTTGTTGGTCTTCCAATGAATCTAAATGCCAAATCAAATACATTTCAGAATCACATTGCTTTTAATTATCTAACTAAGAAACTAGTTCACTTTTACATATATAGTTTGAATTATACTGTGACATTATATTATAATCTACAGCTTTAATTTATGTTCTCCATGTTTTAGTAGCTAAGTCATGTTAGTTAATATTCAACCACAATAATGCATTTAAGTATATACACATTCAGACATAACATATCTGTCAGTAGCATGCTGTTTTTCACTCTTTTCATACAGGAAACAAAGGTATACAGTTCACAAAGAACATACCTCTTGAACCAGTCGGCTGATTTTCAACTGTTTTTCTCTTTCCAACTTCTCTTCTTTTTCCTTGAGAAGTTTTAGCTCAAACTCCAGTTGCATTTTGCTTTTTTTCTGTTCACTAAGACTGTCACTTTTTGCTTTTTTTCTTTCTTTACCTTTCTGGATTGTTGTTATATTGATATTAATTATACATATATACTACTAATGCGCCAGAGTTTCTCCTAGATAACTGTGACACAATCATCCAGTTATTAAAGCAGCAAGGCATAAAACCCAGCCTCAAGATGAGTAAGATGGGCATGAAATCATCAGGTTTTGCAGGAAAGCTAGAGATAACAAGGTTCATGCATACTTGTTGTAAATTTCCCACTACACTATCTGAACCCCCCCCCAAAAAAAAGATGTACAGTTTTGCATGCTTTTAAAGAGTAGGTCCTCATATAAGTAATGGAAGCATTATATCTGGTGATATAATGCATAATTACAAAATGATAAAGGAACAAATTGCACAAAGATCAAAACCAAAACTGAACAACACAACAAAACCCTTCAATGGATAACAAATGACTTATTTGGAATTTCACTAAATTGCTTATATGTCTCAGTTTGATTACCTTAATATGAGTTAATAGAAGCCATTGTTCTTAATGGACTTAACCAAATTAGCTTTCTGGAAAGCAATGTCTATTATCTTAAAGAGAGAGAAAATATTTGCAGAGATAAGCCACTTAGAGTCAGATGACTGAAATGGCATAAACCAATAGGGTTCCAAATAAGAGTATTTGCATTATTTACAGTTCTGCACACCACAAAATAGAACCTATTTGTGTAGATATAAAGTATACTAGATAGTAAGACAGTGGATTTTTATTCACACAAAGGAGTGCTCCAGCCTTCCTTTAACATCCCCTTGCATTATTAAAAACCAATTATTGAGAACTAAAATTCTGCCAATTAATGTAGGAGAAAGAAAGAGAAGGCACTATTATGGGATAATTGGCTCAATTTGGGACAGGCAAGGACTGAAATGCTTTTCTACCCAACCAGTTTGGATATAAATCATTATAACGCATGCAGACCTTTCCTTCCTTTCATGCTTATCAAGATAACCCTAACTACAGGAAAATGCACATGAATTCAAATGAGATGATCACAGCAAACTTTTCAAAATGTTCAACGTTTTTCTACCTTGCGAATCGTAGGAAATTTTCCCTCATACCGATAAAACCATCCAAAAGCTATGTGTATGCAAAGGAGAACAATGTATTATAGATATTTATATCAGCAGATTACAACATATAAAGATGAAAATTATAGCAATGCAAATGGAGTACATTTTTATCTTAACTTTGAAACAGCTATAAATAAGAGGCAGAAGTCTCTTCTTCAGAGTATGAGAATTGTAATCACTTCACTTTTATAACCTTTCATAATACACAAGTAACTTTCTTTTTTATTCACTTTCATGACTAGTTTGTTACACATGCTTTAATCCAAGTATTATAACTTAATTTTTCAGAAGCACACTGCATGATATTCTCTAACTAAAAAATCTTTCATTTTTCTAGTTCTTCCAATCTTCTGTAGGTCTTTGCTATTATGATTGTTAAAGGAAATTAATCAGAAGGATACAGGCAAAAGACACTGTCTTAGTTTTCTAACGACAGAAATCACTTAATTTGAACTATTCCTTGACCCCAGCTCTGTTTTCAGTGGTAATGAGACAGAACATACAAAGATCCCATTTAGGGCCATTTCATGTTTTCCTCTTGGGTTGAAAAATCATATAAAGTTAAATTGGTTAACACATAAAATAAATATTAATGCTTTCCTTAATGTGAGAATTACAAAAAACCACAGGGAGTGTAGTGCAGTCCAATTTTAGGAATGATTGTCAGCAAGAGGGATAGTGCAGGCAGTAAGAAAGTCAAGAGAAGTCAAGGTGCTACAGCAAACCTGTTGGCTTTCCTTCAGCTTCAATCCAGTTGTATCATTTGATGTGGACTGATCAAATGCAGTTTCCTCTACATCTACTTGAGAAAGAAAGGAAGAAAGAAATAAAGAAAGAAGAAATGACAATTCTTGGGGCAGGAGGGTGGTTCTTATGAAAGAATTAAAATCAAAAAGTCTGTGAAGAAAGTAGGCATATCTAGGAATAAGATGAGTCCTGTATTCTTTCATGCTTTTGTTCTATAAATGCATGGTTTGTTCTGGGGTGCCATGCAATGCCACTATAAATTGACCTGAAATACCAACCATTTATATATCCCAAGAATCATACAATACCAGTTAAAATGAGTCTGTGTATTTGGATCCATAAATATGGATTTCTGGAAATTATTTCCTATTGAAAAGCAAAAGAAGAATCACTCATTCTTCCTTAGTTTATTGTATTTTTTTTGTTTTCCTCCGAAAAAAACTTCAGAATGCACAGCATTTAATCAAAGTAACACAGAGAATCAGTAACTACCCAGGAGATTCACTTACACAGCTCAAATCTCTGGCTTCTCCCCATGCCTACAATGTACTGTGCTGGAATTAATGAAACACATTTCTTACACATATAAGAATACAACATCACAACATCTTACTTACATAGATGTTTAGGACGAGGTGGAGAATGTACTTCTGCAGTTACAATTTTGGCAGCCTTTAGAGGCTCTTTATGACCCCAGTCTTCCTCCCACTGCTTTTTGAACTTCTCTTCCTCAGCCTTTATTCTGGGAAAGAGGAAAATATTGCTCCTTTAGAGAGTGTAGGGTGAAAGGACATGATACAGTTACCTTAGTTTAGATTTATACTAAATATAATCTAGACTTAGATATTAGTCAGTCTCTAGACAAGAAATCAAATGGAAGCATTCCTTGTTTATTGTAAACTATCAGGAGACTTAGAAAGATGGTAATTAAAACATTAACAACTCAATCAATATACTGTATAAAGCAACTATTCTGAGCTTCATGGCAGAATAAAGTTGTGCTACAAACATATCAAGCAAGACTGAGCTTATTTACTTTATTATTTATCACTTATAGTTAACAAAAATGTCAAAAGCATATCAAAATAAATCGTATAACACAGCCAAAAATTAAACCTCTCCAATCCTTCTCGTTTCAGAATATGCTATTTAAGTAGGTACTTAACTTTTCAGTTCAAAAGCTTTAACTGTGACTAGGTCTATGATAGAAAATGCCAAGCTGCTTGGCCTTTGGCTAGTTTTTAGTCAGAACAAGAAAGTGAATTTGCAATTGGTTTTTTTAAAATAACTTATATTGTTATGGTATTTAGTGTTTATATATGTCTGTACTGCTTAAAATGCATCCCAAAGTAATTTATCAATAAAAGAGAATATTTGTAGTTTAGGGTTGAAAGGAGGGGTCCCTAGTGCTCTCTGAGCTTAGTTGTTTGCCTGCAGAAATTTCTCATTCTTATTTGTCAATACTGCAGGTATAATGAATTCAAAAATCTCAAGTGAGAAGCAGCAGAGATATCTATTCCAGGCAATCCAGCATTTTTAATGCATAATTAATAATAATTAAGTGAAAATGGC
The DNA here is from genome assembly GCF_049901735.1 of Notechis scutatus. Classification (NCBI taxonomy): domain Eukaryota; kingdom Metazoa; phylum Chordata; class Lepidosauria; order Squamata; family Elapidae; genus Notechis; species Notechis scutatus. The sequence goes on along the minus strand of NC_142009.1, from coordinate 242,840,622 downwards.
ATTTGTTAAAATAAAATCAAAACTGACCTGCAGAGAAAGAATACATATAACGGGCAATTTATCATACCGATCCCAGTGGGCACTGAGAATACTGAGAACAGTCCCTCACTTCCATTTCAGATCCAATCTTGGTAATTTTTCTCTGCCAGAATAAATTCTCACAGATTCTCAGAAGAGGCTCTCTGCAGTGCAGACAATCAGACTGCAGTGAAAATGTCCTGCAAGCTTAGGATCTGTAGAAGTGGCCAAAGGTAGATATTTCCTAAGCACACTTCCTTAGTCTGCCAAGATCCCAATGTGGATCATACTCCTGAGACTAATCTATGAAAAGAGAAAAATGTGTGTGGTTGACATTTTCTTCCTCAACACTAATCATTACTGTGAAACTTTTGGCACAGTAATGCCACAATTCTGCAGGGGGCATTTTTGGATGAATTACAGTGTCTAACAAAGAAAATGTCACCCTTCTCTTATTTCCTTCCCCTTAAACCATTCTTATACCTATTTACCCAATTTTAATCCATTTTAATTAATTAATTTTGAAAAGCATCACTTCACACCCATTATTACTCTGTTGGGAAATTCAACAGATTTATCTGAGGTGGGGATCATGAGCCAAAACTGACTGGTCAGTTGGAATTGTCCATTTCCTGCCCCATTTGAGAAGAGGTAGAAGACATGGACGACAATCTGGTCTTCAACCAAATAATTCTTGACCTGTCAGAAAGAATTGTTATAGCTCATTCAAAGAGATGTTTCTACCACTGGTGACTTGAAATGAGCAAATAAACTTGAATGAATCCTAGATGCTTTTTCGTCATTCATAAAGTCATTGTACCCTTTTAAAAACAAAATATAGGCATGTGGACAACAAGAGGAAAAGGCATGCATGAAAGAATGACTTAACTGTTCAATTTCTTTACGATATCGTTCTTCTTCCTCACTAGCCTTCTGTGCAATCTCCATTTTCCGCCTAGAAATATATACCCCAAATGAAACTAATGAATGATACTTAATATATAAAGTCACAATCTGTCGACAGCTTGTTCTATTGTTTGATGGGTGGACATTATACCCTGAGATAGATAGCTTTGTGAGATATGCAACACTTCTCTATCTACTAAGAAGCTAAAGTTTTATTCCTTCTTATTCTTTCTGATTGACAAAGGTAACTAGTAGGATTGATACACATTTGAACTTGGGCATTATTTACAGACATCCTTTTATGATTTGAAAGTGGCTGAAGGTGATGACTGAACTATGGAAGCCTGATGTTTAATGTGTCTATTTTGAGGCTATTTCCTGGCCTTTTCAACAGGTTTGAGCATAAACAGATGACATTTCTTCTGAGACTGTCTCAAAATATTTTTAAAAATGCTCACTTTGTTTTAATGTTCCACTTAGTTGCTATTCCAGGAGTGCAATGTTTCATGTATCATTTGTTAGTTCATTTCACTCTTAGTTGTGTTATGATCTCAGTGCTTTTCTTTGTGTTAGTTTAACAGAAAAAGACAGATCTATTTACAAACATAATTTCAGTTTATTTATTTATTTTTTGCAATGCATATGGTAGTGGAGTCCAAAAAAGCTTTCCTGGTTTTGTCATGCTTCTTTTCAAGAGTACTTAATGATGAATGGTGACCATGACATACATTGGATTCTGACAAATAGCGAGGTAAATTTCTGATTGGTCAACATTTTACTTGATTAATGGTGGATAAGCATGTAATTTAATGGCACAGAAAGAACATGCTATTGTATCATTTTGAATGTGTCTGGTGCTAATATGGCTTCCAAAGCTGACACTACCTTCTTAAATCAGAATTCTACTTCTGCTATCATTATATTTTGAATAATGAAATGTAACTTTGTTTTATTGATTCTTCATTGGCCAATTCCACTTTTTTTTTAGGCTCTTCTAGCATCATCCAGCCATTGTAATGGCAATATATCATAGGGAAGATAGAAGATTTATAATATCTGCAATAGCTATAGGGCACGGGTGTCAAACTCGTGGTGCCATGTTGCCATCATGACATTTCATGACTCTTTCCCCATTCACAGAGCTGGGGTGGGCATGGCCTGCGGATGACATATCTGTCCCGTGGGCCAGCAACTTGACACCCCTGCTATACGATATTATAAATCCCTAGTGTGGAAAGTCAGAAAACAGCTACAATCATTCTCTTTTATTAATAATCATTTACTCCTGATTAGTTTTGTAATATTGCCTTTTGACAAGAAAATGCTTCTATTCAAAATTAGTCTTCCTATGTAAGAAACAGTAATGCTAAATTATCATGCTATATGATCACTGAAAAGTTCTAAAGCTTTCAGAAAAGAAATCAAGTTAACTAAGTTTTGATGGTTACATGAATCAACAGTAACACATTATGACAATTCATTAATATATGGGACCCCTTCTTACAGTTTTTCTTTTTCTTGTTGTTCTTTCAGGATTTTGTTAGTTTCCAGGGCAAGCCACTTCTGACGCATTAACTCTTGGCGCTCCATCTCACGGTTATATTCTTCCCTTTGCCTCTCTTCCTCAGTCATAAACAGTTCCTTGCCCTAAACATTATTTTAAATCCCTGTTAATCAACTTAGTCAGTCAACCATCATAGTAATTAACTTGAATGTTTTGAGAAATAATATATTTTGCAATATTTTCTTCAGGGAAAACTCTGCAAAACTTAAAAGACTTATTTTGGAAATAAACACACAAAATGTGAATATGGGAATTTGATAGAACGGAAATAATTTTAAACAAATAGCTGTAACAAATATAAAAAGGAAAACACTGGAAGCATGTTATGGGTGTAGTTATCTGAATTCTGTTCTTATTTTTATGTGTGCCATTGGGGCCCAAGCCCTATGTTTTTTTGAATCTCATTTGTAGAAATTTGCATTTGAGAAGATTGAAATCCATTTTAAATTATTTTAGAAACATGAATGTCTCATAAATACAAACCTGCATGCTTTTTCATTTTAGTGCTGTTTATTGTGGTTGATTACCTTTGAGTTATATTCTCACTTCTATTTTCTGGTAACTGTATATCTTTACACTGAAAGGTGTGAACACAACACCAGAGGTGTTATACATAGCTAGTGATAGAAGCAGTCTCTGTGCCTGAGCAGTGATCCAAAACAAATGTGAATGTATGTCTAGAATCAGGGCAGGCATGCTGTTGTTTGCTTTGCTTTTATCTTTTTGAAATGGATGATAAATTGTAGCAGAAGCTATTCAATTTCTACAAACATTCTCCTTGCATTGTCCCTAGACTGAGCTTCTACTGCAATTTATCATGTTTCAAAATGATAAAAGCAAATTGAACAACACTGTGCCTGTCATAATTCTAGAAATGCATAACACAATAAAATAAGCAGAGAAAATAATACTGAATTGGCAAAGATGATTAAAGGTCATATTATGTTTATAACTTCACCAGCCTGTAGTCCTATATCGATTTAGCCTTCCTGTAAGCCTCCTTACATTTAATACAACTTACTTTTAAGTAGATACATACAGATTTGTAATGTTAAATTCCTTAAGCTCAAGTAAAATCATTTAGGATAGTAACTACATGAACTTGGAACTAGGCTATATCTTCCACCCACATTTTCTACTTTGGGGGATCCCAGGATATGTGCTTTGAGTGTGTTTCATTTCTTACTGCTGCATATAGCAGCCTTTTCACAACTTTTCACAAGTCTTTTGTTGATTGCTATGACATTAATACTTACAGCTCCAGTTACAACCGTGATTGTCAGGGTTTGACTGCTTTTCAACACCTTCACAGCCTGGGAAAAAAGAAAGAAAGAAAAGGGAGGTAATGACAGAAAACTTAAAATGTAAAATCCAAATATTGTAAAAGTCTACAGGACTAACAGTACAGTTAGAATGGCTTTTTATTCTTCTCAATGTAATATTTTTTCAGTTATTATTCTAGAAAATAGGGGAACCTAATTCTAATTTCAGTCATAAACACTGTTGCAAAATATTTTCTTTTCAACATTTTTTTCAATCAACATGATACAATTATTTTAGGAACTTTAAACATTTTTTTTTATTTTAACCACCTAAAGATGGTTTTTCAGTTTTGAAATGTGGATTGAGTATTATGCAATTTTGTACAGAATACAAAGGGAGTAATTCCCAAGTCAATATGTTAAGATTGCAAGTGTATAGAATTTTTTGACAAAGTTGACATGTCTTTTAAAAAAATAAATTAAAATACATTTCCCTAGTTCAACATCTTTGGTTAATTTTTATCAGATAAAATGGTAGCTATAGTGATGTGGTAATCAATGGGCTTGAATCAATCAGTTGTATATTTATATTATATTTTATTCAAAGGAACATTGAGTAATTTATTAAGTTTATATGCCATCTGACTCCCCGTTACCCTGGACAGTTTTCAATAGTTAAACATTTAAAAAACAAAGAACAATATAGTAAACATAACGTCAGGCCCAGAAATAATATAATATCAATTGAGTCCAATCCTTCATTTGCTTGCAGCTAAGGGACAGAATCTTGCCCTACTAAAGTTATAATCTTCTAATCTACTAGAGATACTAATATATGTGAGAGATTCTAAGTTATGGCTATCCTAAACCTCTTCCCCACTCTTCCTCCATCTTGGGACTGTGCAGTCTCTTAATCTGTGCCTCTCTCTGGGAAAGTTCTGCGTTATCAAAACTGTCCCCCATTGTTGCTGCAGGTGTACATTCCACTACACATAAAACAGCACAAGACAAAGGAACATCAAGTCCAGAGGGGAATATAAACCAAGAAAGGGCCATTTAATTATAATCTCCAAAGGCCTCTTTTAGGCACTTTGAAATCCTACTATGTGGGAGCTATTAAATTTTGGGGGAACTTTATACTCTCTCCCCCAAGGGCAGGTACTGCTACAGAGAAGGTGAGCTTCCAGTCCTGATAGCTGTTAGATTGAACTGCTTGGGCAGATACAATGGGAAACAGGAACCATCCCTGAAGAAACAGGTCCTATGTCATGTAGGGTCACTTGGGTTTTAATTACCTCCTTATGATCCATATTAGAGAAGTCTGTACCATTTACTTCAACAATCTGATCACCAACCTAAAAAAAACCATCAACAAAAGTGCTTAATATTAGAGAAAAACCATTAGAACTTCTTCCAAATTAAACATTTCCATGCGATTAGATTTTGTATGGTTTATATTCACCTCCAACCCTACTTCAGCAGATAAAGAATTTGGTTTAACGTTGCTTATGAAAATGCCAGGTTTTTGGGTAGGGCCACTGGAAATACTGGAACAAAACATGAAAGAAATAAAATCACCAATTAATGGCAATCATATCAAGAATAGACTAATTACATTCCCCTCTCCCCATTCTTCCTATATACCAAATCTAATCTGGTAGGTTGGGGATTTTTCTGAGAAAGGATAAGAAAGCAAAATATTCGCTTTCTTCATTTTACAATACATTATAATAAAATGAAGAACTTTATTGTGTTGTTTGTGTGATTAAATAAGGACTACAGCACACAAATGTTTTGCTTGTATCTCTATCTATGATTAGGACAAATCAATTCAATTAAGAGAATTGAAGTATTCTAATCCAGGGGTCCCCAACCACCGGGCCGCGGACCGGTACTGGTCCGTGGAACATTTCCTACCAGGCCGCCGGTTTGCTGGGCGCCACCATCTTGTTTGACGAGAAAGTACTTCGGGTGAGCTTTTCCGGTTGGAAAGCGGCATTTGGGTCCTGAAGGAATCCTCGCGCCTTAGTTTCATCGAGGGGGCTTGAGCGAAACTAAGGCGCGAGGATTCTTTCAGCACCCAAGGCAAGGTGAGCCGGCGACCGTCCTGAAGCCGTCCTGAAGCGAAGCCCATCGACAAAGGTACAAAGGAGGAGTTGAAGGTGGTGGGGAGAAGCGGGGGCGGCTGGCTGGCGGTCGCTCGGCTCACCTTGCCTTGTCATGCGTGCTGATGCCGTACCGGGCCGCAAATCATTTTGTGATGCGGTACCGGGCCGTGGCACAAAAAAAGGTTGGGGGCCACTGTTAATCCATATGCAAAGAAAACTACTTTTACAATGAAGTGACTCTTTTAGTTCTTTTCAAGACATATATCAATAATTAATAAAAATGTCCACGAAGATTCACATGCCAAAGAACTAAAATGCCAATCCAGAAGGCAGTAAACTATATTGGTAGTTTACCTCTGCTTTAGGGCTTATTAATTTGTACCAGCATTTTGAACAATAAAAATGCCAAAATCAGTCCTTTTAATACTTAATTATTTATATGTGAAAGCAAAATACATGTTTAACAGGGCTGTGCAGCACTTCATATTCTGATCCAAAAAATATTTTGAAGTACTAGTCCAGGCCTGTCACACTGGCGGCCCGCAGACCAGATATGTCAAGCACAAACCATGCTCACCCCAGCTCTGCAAAAGCAAAAAATGTCACGATACGTCATGATCTGGCCCATGATGCTATCAAATTTGACACCCGTGTACTAGACTATGAACACAGAACTCTTCTGTAACTCTCTGCTTCTTTTCCCAGAGCCACTTTTTGGAATCAAATCCAAAGCTCTGCACAAGTTTAACTGAAATTAAATGAAATTAATGGCTCATTCTTACTCACTACAGTTTCTTGGAGAAACAAGTGACAAGAAAATGCCGTTAACTCACCTGCATCCCATGCCCTTTGTACCTATTAGGCTAATGAAAACTTTCTTTTCTTTATGATGTTTTCCTCCGGATGATGCAAGACCTGCAATGCTGTTTTGGCCATCCTAAGATAAGAGACAACAGGCATTCTGAAACTGCAATTAGTTAAACAGAGAACTAACTTCCATTAGTTAAATGGAGAAGTTATTCTACTGCCTCCCTTTCCCAGTTCAAATGGAATCTAAGTTTCATAAACATCTGCAATCCAGGATGAAACACAAGCTCTAGATCAGGGGTGTCCAACCTTGGCAACTTTAAGCCTGGAGGACTTCAACTCTTTGCTGGCTGGGGAATTCTGGGAGTTGAAGTCCTCCAGGCTTAAAGTTGCCAAGGTTGGACACCCCTGATCTAGATGATCTGTTTACTCATATTGGAAAAGTTAAGCTGAGATTAGGAGAATGGGGCAGTTGCCTAAGAATAAGGCAGTAATAACAACTTCATATCTGTTCACCTCTGCTGGAGAACAGATGTGCATGTTCCAGATAATCTGCTTTGTATTACAAGGGGAAGTTTTTACCCCATCTTCTTGCCTGAACTTATATTCAGCTGCAACCCAGCTGGTATGGGGGCAGATCATTTTCACCTCAACCACCAAAATGCCTTAGGTTGACCTTTTTTTGTCATGATCTCATATGGTGAATATATTCAAATCCTAAAGTACCTCTCTTAATGGAACTGAATTAAGCATTTATAAAAGGGAGAAATCAGCAGATTTGGGAGGGTCTTTTTTTTTTTTTTTTGAAAACCGAAAACAATAGGGGAAAACTTTTCCAAAACAACAACACAACTCTAGGGAAGTCTGAGACTATCCAGAGAGGATGAAATGCTACCTGGGATGGGGTTGGGGTTATGGAAGAAAAAAAAACTATGAATGGAATTTGGAATGGAGTAAATGGCGTAAAGAAAAACTGACTAAGGTCATTCAGCAGAGCATAATTTGCTGAAGCTCCCATAGATTACACATATTACATAGATAACAATATGTTGTGATGTGATGCTTTTCAGACTAGGATCATTATCTCTCATTCAGCGATCAAAGTAATTCTATAGTCTTAGCCTTTCGAAATCTCAAAAGTGGCTACGTTAGGTATTTCTGAAGCATCTTCAGAAATCAAAACCCAAGTTAATACATATTGTCATAGGTATAATTGCTTCCACAAAAATATCATATTTGATATAACCTGTAAAATTGAAACCTGGATACTTTAAGCTGCTTTATTCTGTTCCATCCTGTCACTTTAACCATGTTATCAATCCTGTGGGTAATAGTCAGCTTTGCATGCCCACTGCCAAAGTCAGTTATCAGGTTATATTTGTGGGAAAGATGAATCTTAAGGGTTTCTACTAACTAATCTTCATTTTAGTGTGCATTTTAGCTAATAAAACTAAAATGGAGGTTTCTTTCTCTTTATCGTTACAGTGAGAAAGACTGGTTGGTCAAAAATTACTTTAAAGCCACATCTTCCCATTCAGTCTTTTAGCCATTATATTTAGTAAGCGTTTTCTTCAGCCAGTTCCAAGTTCTCCAATCTGGGCACCCTCCAGATATTTGACCTTTAAGTCATATAGAGGTCCAAATACTTGGATGGCATCTAGATTTGAATGGCTACAACAGACTAGGCGACAAACTAGTCACTTAGCAACAGACATTTTATCAGGCTATCTTTACAGCTTTCATCCCAGTTAGTTATTCTTGTAATACCCTCACGTTTTTTTTAAAAAAACACACATTAGGAGTTGGTTGCAGAATTTTCATTGCCCCTCCTAGTATTTAAATCGTGTAGATTTCAATATGAGGGAAGCACTGTCTATTTCTATGAAGCTGTTAATTGCAAGAACAGAAAGGTAAGCTGTCACTCAGTAAAAATATAGATATATATCTGCCTCATCCCATTAAACAACGCAGCAGTTTCCAGGCATTTTTGATATCAACTTTTATCAGTCCCAATCAGTGAGTCCAGTGGCAAGGAACATGAGTGCAGAGCATCTGTAATGAGGACAGGTGTTTTAAAAAGAATTTTAAGACCACAGGATATAATTTGTGATAGCTGAATGGGCACCTTACCCCAGGGTCAGATACAAACTGATCTACATATTGCCACTTGAGAGGCTCCTCTGGGGAACTAAAAGAAAAGATATGCAGATGACAAGATGTAAGATTGACATGTTATCAAAATAAAATCAATGCCTACTAGGTAACTTATTACTTACCTCTGATATCTGTATTACAGCATGTATAAAGCTATGCAGTTTTTTTTAGTTTTTTGTAGGTGAACTTTTTTTAAACAAACTGAAAAATACAACTGAAAATTACTATAGTATGTACGATCTATACTGTACATTAAATATATGTTTTCAGAAAAAAACATTACCTTTTGAGAGGTATCATCCCGATATCTGCAATAAAATCGTATTTAAAGGTGATTAACAAAATGCTCAGATCTATCTTATCTAATTAACATAAAATTATGGCAAGTATATCACATATCAGTTTGATCTAATGGTTATGGCTAGAAACCAGGAGACTATGAGTTTTAGTCCCACTTTAGCCATGAAAGGTGGCTAGTTGACTCTCCCTCATCCCAATCCATCCCACAGGGTTGTTGTTGTGGTAAAAATAGGAGGAGGAAAGAGTATTAGATATGTTTGAGTTACCTATAAATTAATAAAGGTGGAACAAAAAATCTCAAAGCAAAGGTGTACTTACGTCTCACTTTTATAGATACTATTTTCTTTGTGTGTATAAGATTGATGACTTCTTCATGAGTGCATGAAGAAATAGAGTAACCGTTTATTCGAACGATCTCATCTCCAACCTTAAATAAAGAGGAATCAACCAATCAAAACTCAATAGCACATTTCAGCAGAAGTATACGTTGCAAATCATCCTCAGAAAGAAATTGCTTCTGGTACAGAGGGAAATACTTTCTATTATGAAATGGATAGAATGCGTAAGAAAAAAAATGGCAAGCCACATAAAGTTCCTTAAACATGCGGTAGCTGACTAGGTTAGCTGAGAAATAACTAATTGGCTCTATAAACCTAACCTTCATTCAATTTCTTTATAGTACATGGGTCGGATCCTGGATGTATATGAAAATTTCAGAATATAACATGGCTGCCATAGCAGGGCCCACTCTTCTCAATATATCTGCCATTGTGGTTGTGCCTTATAAGTTATCTAGCTTTTTTATTACTTTTTGTTACCATACAAAATGTAAAGGCAACACATAGGCAAGAGTCAGAGAAGACATTCCTAATCCTTGGAAAAGGTATCAATTAGATACTATTATTGATAACTCAATTGTGATTTTACAAAATTTTAAAAAGTGCTGTTACTGACAGATGTTAGTGGTGAAATGATATCTATCAGGTCATAAACAAATGAACATGACTGAGTGAATAAGGCTAATAAATACATTTATTTACTAACTAACACAAATTGAGTTTACTCATGGACAATTCCATAAGAAGCTACTCATTCTATCTTATCTCTTCCAGCTCCTTTCCCTCCCATCACCATACCATTAGCCAAATATGTTGAGAAGAATACCATGAGTGGTAAACCAAGGGTTGTAAGTGTAAATCAGTGAAAATCACCAACCCCACATTTCTAATAATAGATGGACTGACTACATCAAAATGGCTTCCATAAATGGAAGATACTCTTCTATTACAGAAGGATAACGCTAGAACCCTGCCACAGGTTCAAATATTTAATTATAATATAGATTTCATTTTTTTCTGAAACAGTAATATTTTTCTAGGAAAAAAAAATCAACTTTCTCTAGAAAATGGTGAACAGTACTCTCAACACAGCATTTCCAAGAAAAGTGGACCCTTTTGAATGGAGACAATCTACAACAGGATAACGCAGTAATGGCTAACCTTTTTGGCCCAAAGCATGCATGCGCGCATCCCCAAAATGCAATGTGCGTGCATCTCCTGCACATGTGTCCTGCCCCGCGCATGCACGTGTCTCCCACACATGCCCCTAACGCAAGTGCCCACCCATGCGCCGTGCCTTCCATGCATGGAGGGCAGAGACCTGAAGACCAGGTGACCGGTGGGAGGTGCGTGCACATGCGTGGTGGAGCTGAGCTGGGGTGATGGCTCACACGCCGACAAAGAGGGCTCTGTGTGCCGCTTGTAGCACGTGTGCCATAGGTTCACTATCACAGGCATAACCCATCCCTTTAAGTTAATGAATAACTACATAATAGGCACGGATTGCATGGGAGCATGTATGTTCTAGTAATTTCTTGCTGCTGGGAAAAAGCTTCTGAAGAGTGGACCTTTGTCTTGGCATTCCATGCAGTAAAACGTTGGGATCTCTTCTCCTATACATTAGTTAAAAGATACTTGCGTTGATACACTGTTGGCCATGAATACAATTCATTGTATTAAAACTTTTCAGTATCTTGGGCATCACATGGAACTTCACACGAAAGCTGGGATGCAGCTGACTTAGGAATATGAATTACACAGAGTAATTTTGTAAATTATCCTGATGCTATGTAATGTATTATTGCCCCTGACTCTGCAAATATCATTTCCCCATGCCCACTTTTATCTCAGGAAACAATTATTGGTCCCTTTTTATTTTACTTGTTCCTCTTCCCTCTTATCTGAACCTCTTGTCATCCTTAAGTCTTACTATAGCTATTTTTTCCACCAATGGGGCCTAAAACTAGTAATTTTCAAAGCTCGAAATCTACCTCACACTTTTACATCAGAGCTAGAATACCTATTACTTAGAGTTGCTTATTTATAAAACCCTGACATGCTTGTGCTTGGAAATAAATTGAAACACAAGTAATTGTGCAAATATGAATAATATATAATCCTTTAAAAATTGGGGAAGGTTACAAAGTGCAAAAAGAAAGGAAAGCATCAACAGAAGATTACTATATGTTTTACAAATTCAACATTTGATTTAGTCTTACTTCATAGCTTGGCAAATTCACTACTGTATAATTCACTCATATTCTTTAAATATTCTCTCAGGCATAACTCTGTTACAGTTATGCGACCAATAATTTGGAAGACCTATCTTCTTGTTGATTACTTATTTATTCATGTTATGCAGTTATTTAAGCCCAAAGGGATCTGCTAGAATAAATTGGGTAGCAACTATGTAGGGCATAGAATATTTTAGTTTAGATTCAAAGTATTATTTGTGGACCAGACTGAAATAATGGAATGAACAATTGGCTCCATAAACTTTACAATGATATGATTACTCCATCTACTGGGCAAGATTCTTATTGCTATTAAGCCTCTTCCCCCACCATCCTCATCCCCTCTTCTTTTAAGCACAAATCTCTAATGAGGAAATGTGATGCTATTATTAATTAATTTAACTGTGAGCCGCCCAAATTCACGTCAATTAATTCAGATCAAACTGAATAAATAAATAAATAAGCCCATGGTTACAATGACATAAGGCAAAGCAAAGAGACATTGCACTTGCTAAATGAATACGAGTAGTCCTCGAATTAACAACAGTTAACTTAGTGACCATTCAAAGTTACCAACAGCACTGAAAAAGAGACATATGACCAATTTTGACACTTAGGACTTTTGTAGCCATGACCATGTGATCAAAATTCAGAAGCTTGGCAACTGGTTCATACTGATGACTGTTGCTACGTCCCAAGGTCATGTGATCTTCTGACAAGCAAAGTCAATGGGGAAGCCAGATTCACTCAACAACCGTGTTACTAACTTATCAGCTGCGGAGATTCACTTAACAACTGTGGCAAGAAAGGTCGTAAAATGGGGCAAAACTCACTTAACAAATGTCTCACTTAACAACAGTTGGGCTCAATTGTGGTTGTAAGTTGAGGACTACCTGTATCCTGTGATTCAACAATGTAATCATTTAATAAAGGCAGACAAACTAAGAATAATCTGTCCTTGTTATATTTGGATAATAGTTTTGCTACCTTTTAAAGGTCATCCTTCAGAAGCTAATTTTGAAAAGCTCCCACTCCACACTTTGACAACTTTTTTTCATGACTGTAATCTCTATGGTTTCCTTTTTTAAAGAAAGGACATTGGTGATGGTGGTGCTGATGGTTAAATTGCTATTGCAATCATTACCGTAAAAGAAACAATGAACAAGCTTGAGTTCTCAGGTGTTTTAGAATGAAGGGAATTATAAGGTAGAACATGCCTTCTTTATGTACAAAATTCTATGTCCAAGGAAATACTTTTAGGAAACATTTTATGTCTTGTATTTTCAGCATGTATTAAGCTGTTTGTTTTATCACTAAAGAACTATGGGGCTAAAAAGAAAAGTATTAAACAGAAAATGCTTTGTTTTGACTTTTGAAAACAGTCTCTTTACTAGCTGGACTATAGGAAGCAGAACTGTGGTGGTTTCAAATTTTCCATTTTCTCATTTTGCTGTACTTCTATTATCCATAATAACTTCCAGCTCTTTTTAGCCCACAACATCCTCAAAGATATCTGTATCCAGGAGAATAGCTAGAAGAATTTTGAAAAGGTGAATGACATGAAAAGGCTAAACAATATCCATTCAGGAAAAAAAAAAATGAAGACATCACAGGAAAATAGGTCAGAGCTAGAAATGTTCCTCATTTACAAATATATAGGCGGATAGTTTTTGCGGTATAGAAAACTTTTAATTTCTCATAAGAGGAATCAAAATAGTATGGAAAAAAGGAGAAGAAACTGATATCTTGACTACTCATTACTTTTCTCAGACCACATTTTTTCCAGCTTAGAAAATGTGTGGAGATTTAATGAAATAATGCAGATGGATGAAATTTCAGAAGCATTTGGCATTATCATGAGACAGCAATTTAGAACAATGGGCCTCCTGTCAACTTCTCTTATTTACTTGTTTTCAGAAAGTTTCAGAGATGTCCCTGTGAGATTATTATGAACACAGTTTATGTTAATACTTAAAATCACATATCAACAGAGTCTGTTTGCTGCAGATTTCTAACAGATTTCTAGAAATTTTTGATTATAATACAAGGAAAATTTAATATTTGTTCATATGCTTTCTTTTTAAACATGGATTTTTTTGTTCTTTTGGCCTTTTCTTGAGTTAGTTTATAATATATAATATTCATGGTTTTTTAAACTATTCATAACATAAATGTGTGTAAGTTTATAAGCGGTTGCTTTCATGTTATAAACAACATTTGGGTGTACTTCTCCTTTCCTCTTTGTGTATATAAAGATATAAAGTTGCAAATACAAATGGTAACTTTTGTATCTGCTGGTTTAACTTTATTAACATAATCAAAGGCCCTTTTATAATCATTGAAGTACATATTGACTTCTTTTTGATACTGTTTGGCTTTCTCAATTATTTAGCATAAGCAATATTGTCTCTTGTTCCTTGGCCTTTACTAAACTCAGATTTGAATATCTGACATCTTTTCCACATCTTTTCCACATGGGGCTCTAATCTGTGTTGGATAACCATTAATCTTATTTTGCCACAATGTGAAATCAAAGATATTGCATGGTAGTGCCCAATTTGTTTAGTATGCATTCTTTTTTATTGGTATGTAGAGTGATCTCTTCCAATTTGTTACAATCTTTACAATTTTTTCTTCTGATAAGGATTTTTTCTTTCTAAAATGCATTTTGGTTAGGTACCTGCAAGACTATTAGTTATATATATTTTTTCCTCACCTGAAGTCCAACATTGTCTGCTTGTCCTCCTTTTATTAGCTGTGAAATAAACAGGCCACAAGCAAATTCAGCACCTCCTCGCACACTTATTCCAAGGCCTTCAGGATGCAGACGATCTAATCTCACTTCTTTCAGTTTCCTGTGAAAGTTGTAATAACAGTTTGGCAACTCAAATAATTAACAGTGGCAACATAAAAGTTCCTAAAAATCAAACACATCTATTTTTTCTTTGTAATTGTAGGTTTTAGGCTTTTAAAGAGTATGAGATATATGACTCAAATTTCATTATTCAGGCTTTCAATTTATTTTATTTTATTATTTTTGGGAGCTCCTATGCTAGTCCAATCTCATTAATTTGTGGCAAGGATACAGAAAGTTATCAACAACTGTTTCAGCTCTTGTGCTGCTACAGAAAATTTTTACTTAGCAAACATATATATTGCAAAATACTTTCTTCTTCGTGTTGATTCATATTTGGCTATTGATTTCATTATTGGATGATATTTAAAAACACACACACATTTCCCAATGTGGTCTAGTCATTACTCTTCACCAGATCTCTAAAGACAAAACACATTCATTTAACTGGGTTTTCTATAGGAGCAGGAATAGATTTGAAGGAGGGAAACTCCTTGTTGAGCTGTTAATGAGTTTTTCAAAATAGGAGCTTAGTGATAAGGATTTCAGCCTGAGTTTGGATTTTGGTAGAGTTTAATCTGATGATATTTTGCAATCTTTTGTGAAGTAAATGGTTAGCAGGGGGAAGAGGCAGCTAAAATCTGTCATCCTATTTTATGATCAGGAAAAGAGAAGAAGGAAAGGTCCTCTTAGTGGTTCTATACTTTATAACAAAAAAAATTGTTATTTGAAAAGCATGCTTTGATGGTGAATGAAGTTATACAGAACACTGTTCAGAATGACCATATACAGTGTGCTCTGAGTTTTTATGTAAGAATTAGCTTTTATATGCTTTTTTCCAATAGCCAAAGATATTGTTCAACCTTACCTTGTTCGTTTAGGTGTCAACTGATCATATTCCACTTGGTGTTTTAATGGGATAAGAGGGCAAATGGCCTCAAACAATGGTAGTCGACTTGGTTCATTGATTACATACTTCAGATCACCAACCAGCACTGGAAGATTCATTGATCTACAGAATTTGGGAAACTTGTGTTAGTCTGTCTTAATAAAGAGCTCCCCCATGCACTTATAACACATGACAAAATGTCAAAGTAGGTGATTACTACTTTTAATAACATTTGTTACTTGGAAAAAGGGCTACCATACTTCTTCTGATTTTTGGATCTATAGAATGAAATCATGAAAAGGTATAAAATAAATCTACTGATAATGTATTTAGCACAGAATGTGGTATTGGCTAATAACCTAATATATACCTTTTCTATTTTATTAAAAAAAATAGGAAAGCCTTAAGTGATCAAGTTACTGATGAGCTGCAGAATCTACCATCTATCAGTTCATCTTATAACAACTATGGTATGCGGAATATCAAGTTTTAAATTATAAGTAGAGTGAATGGTAAGAATTAACAAATGAAACAAACAAACAAAAATAGATATGTTATATGAAATGAAATAGATCTGATTGAATTGGTCAGTGGAAACATGGATGATTTACAAAACTAGCATGGTATAGAGAAGTACTACGAACGGCATTGCTGTAAAATTTAACTACTGTGTATTTCTGTTTCCATATCTCATGTCTTTTTTGTTTAGCAGTTAGCACTTTTTACTTTTCTGCACCTTGCACAACTGCTTACTCAAAGAGAAATGTATTTATTTATTGTATGGTACACTCAAAGAGGACTAGCAGAATAGCTATATGTATAATATTGTGTGTGTGTGTGTGTGTGTGTGTATATATATATATATATATATATATATATATATATATATATATATATATATATAATGTTTTCGTAGATTTTCACGGGTACAGGTATGTAGACCTACATACATACATACATACATACATACATACATACATACATACATATATATATATATATATATATATATATATATATATATATATATAGTATATATATGGTATATAGGTTTCTTCGGGTATTTTCCCATGTCTTAATATTTGTGCTTTTATTATGGCGACATTTCAGCAGAATCTCATCTGCCATCCTCAGGCTTGTTTATTGAGTTCTTTTTAATCTTGTATGTCAGGCTTGGCAGCCATTTTTTGTTATGATATATATACACACACACACACACACACACACACACACACACACACACAGAGTATATATAGGGTATGTGTGTATCTGTGTATATATGACTAGTGAAAACTAAGTAAAATGGAAAGTAATGTAAGAAAAAGGGGGGGGGGGGGGGGGGGGGGGGAGGGGTGGGGGGGGGGGGGAGGGGGGGGGGGGGGGGGGGGGGGGGGGGGTGGGGTGGGGGGGGGGGGGGGGGGGGGGGGGGGGGGGGGGGGGGGGGGGGGGGGGGGGGGGGGGGGGGGGGGGGGGGGGGGGGGGGGGGGGGGGGGTTTTTTTTTGTTTTTTTGGGGGTTTTGTTTTTTTTTTTTTTTTTGGTGTGGGGGGTGGGTTTTTGTTTTTTTTTTTTTTTTTTTTTTTTTTTTTTTTGGGGTTGGTTTTTTTTGGTTTTTTTTGGTTTATTGAATAGATTTTCTTTTTTTTTTTTTTTTTTTTATTTTTTGGTTTTATTTTTTGGGTCGTTTATTTTTTTTTTTTATTTTGGTAAATAAGAAAGAAAGTAATGTGTAATTTAAATTTCATTTATTTCAATGCAAAATAAATGCAAGCAACTTTCTTTGGATCCAATCACTTATGTAATTATATGGTTAAACTAGAAAGATATTTACCAAATTTTCTGGAAGGGATATTCTGATCATGACAGCTGGAAATCCTTAAAGGCATAGTCTTAACCAGGTTTGGAAAGGTTAAATTTATTCTGTACTGCCTATTCATCTATGTAAAATGTATGTACAATGCATGATGGTACAATTATATTATATTATATATTTTTGAGGATTAGAGTCCATCATGGGGTAGGAATCTAAGTTTCATTTGCCTTGGTATTATGTCTTTAAGTATCCCTTATGTAAAGCATACATTAAGACAGAATCCAATATAGATCCAATCCTGATCCACATAATAAAATAAAAAGTATTAGCTTTAAAAGCCTTGGCAAAGAGACGCCCTTTGGGAAGAACCAAATAGGATAAGGATAGAAGCAAAAATCAATGGGGACTAACATTGTCAAAGGAGTTAAAAATACTGAAATTTCTCTGTAGGAAGCAAAGTACAGCTTCTTGCAGAAAGAGTGAATTCTCTCCCACCTTTTGTGATAGTATATATTTATTTAATTATCAATAATATTTCCCAGTATAGGGTGGATAAGGATTGAGCTACGAAAAGATGTTTGTACCTTCCTCCCACATTTTAAACAATTAACTCATCAGAATTCTCTCTTCTCTAAACAGCTGCAGACCAGCCTTTATGAATGGAGAAACAATTAAGCAGTCTCAGGGGAAATCAAAATGAATTAGTAGCCAAAACCATGCCAAACTATATCTTTGGAGAAAAATCACAAAGAAAACAGCCAAATATCATTCTGCTGAGATTGTACAAAATAAACTGTAAACTTCACTCACCTTTGAATTCTGAGAAATATTTCCACTTATTCTATGCAAAACAAAATGAGCTCACATCTATTTCAATTATTAATGAGTAGAAAATGAAACTATAATTGTATCTTATTTGTGTTGAGAAAACAAAGAAACAGAGCAAAAATGGAATACGTATTTTCTTGCTGAAGTAGATCTGCGGCACTATTATTTAAGTTATATGACACTTTAAGGATAAAATTATTGTTTGCATATGTATGTATATGTATACATTTAAACATCATCAGCATAATCATTTTATATTTTTCATTTAATGCCTTTGATGTCAATGCTCACACTATTTGAAATCCTTCTCATACTGCTGCATTTCCATGTCCATATATATCTGCTACTTCAAAACACCATTCCATAGATCCAATTAAATTAGTTCTGAGCACATGAGCTCATATTATAATGTCTTTGAATGTTTTTACAGACCCA
Source organism: Notechis scutatus (assembly GCF_049901735.1). NCBI lineage: Eukaryota > Metazoa > Chordata > Lepidosauria > Squamata > Elapidae > Notechis > Notechis scutatus. The sequence goes on along the minus strand of NC_142009.1, from coordinate 242,822,114 downwards.
CAATTTTTATCGAAATATACTGGTGACTTCATTGTAAATGCATAAATTCAATACATTTAGATCTACTAAAAACTATATACAATAGTTTAACAAATAAGTTAACAAATGGATTATATTTTTCCCAAATTATCATTTTCCTTTTAGTTAATAAAGCAATTGTTCAAGGAGGTGTTTGATGTTCTTATTAAATACTTTTAAGATTTTACTAGCTTACTATGAGTTAAAATAGAGGGATTTCCCCCCTCTTATCTCCAGCCATGTGCAAAGACACCACAAAAATAAAAGCAGTAACTATAACACAAAAGACTTACTGGTGGTACATCCGCAGCACATCATACAGATAATCTTTCTCTGCTTCATTATCAATTAAGAGGTCAACCTGAAAAATGAAAAATTCCATTATAATTCTGTTCATAAATAGGAAATGCTGAAGATTTTCCCTCTGCCATTAATCCCGAAGCCATTACAGTATCTGATTCCCTTACCTGATATTGACTAAATATCTGCATAAATATTTTCAAAAACCGTTTAGGCCATTCACTAACGTAGCCCATGATAGCAAATGCCACTATGAAGGACTGGGCCGAAACCAGCTATTCACCGGCTTCTCTGAATGCAACCATCTTCCTGAAGATGTGCAATCAAGTAAATTATTCCACCCCGCTTTGATATTGTGTCTGAGCTTGCTGTTAAATAGTTATCCTTTCTTCACTCTCTGAAACAGCAGGTTCAATTCACCTCATGTCAGGTTGCAAGAATTCCACTCTACTAACTGTTTCTAAAATAAATAAATAAAAACCTGACAGAATGGCTTGCTTCTCTGGGTATTTTTCTGAAACCGGGAATTTCCACGGTCTACTCATTTCTGTTAAAAGTGAATTATTTGTGAATTTTGCTTAGAGTTAAGTGGTTATAATATAATTTAAAGCCACTTAAGAGAAGAAGATACTAAATTGCTTTATGTTAAAATCACAGCATGAGTATGGTGGTTTGACATTGAAATGAGACACAGGGAACTGTCTCTGAGAAAAATGCCAACCCTGAGAGAACTCAGGTAGCAGTATTTATTGAGAAAAACACAAGCAAAATATACAGTATGCATATTCAGAAAACAATGACCTCAACAGAAGATTACTTCACCAGCATGAGAACACACAATCTTGGAAAGTCCCAGATGTTACCTTGCTAGGGTGAGATCATTCAGCCACGGAAAGTCTCATGGGAAAGTTTGGAAAGTCCCATGAGAAAGCACAACTGTGTATCTTGTACCTTGAACTTTCACCCATTTTCCTATTCCTTCTAAACTGGCAGAATCAGAACAGAATGAGGCACTCTGAGCAAAGATACTCCTACCCCCACCAAGAATGCCCACATCTCCTAGACTTACTGCTAGTTATACAAAGGCCTTACAGAAAATGATAAAATGATCAATAGGTTATATTACCACATTCCCTCCTTTTTTATTTATTCAAAGATAGGGGTGTTTTAGTGGCATAGTACACAGTTCCCTCATGACCTGATCCCTCATGCCGGAAGACTGAGGTACACATTTGTAATAGATTAGGAATACATTGAATAAAACAACATAATAAGATACATATAGCAATAATAATAACAACCCCTTGCAATAAGGAGCGAAACCATGATCCATCAGGAAGCCAGGACCACAGACTGTCCCAGAATGATGCATTAAACCCATCGGCTCCAGATTGATGCTGAGCAATACGATATTCCATGTCCTGAACAGTTTTTGTAATGTTTGGCTCATAATTATGTATAAAAACACAACAATGTGAATGAATTAAAGCACAAACTCCTCCTTGAGCAGCTAACATAATATCTAAAGCATATCGATTTTGCAAAGTGACTGTACAATTTCAGACATTTCTACATTAATCATCTTAATATTCTTTATAGTATCATTAAACATAGCAACAGTAAAATTATTTAAAATATGAATATCTCTATAGTTCATAGCAATTCCCAAAGGTGGGATAAGACCTCGAGAAATTTGTGTCCATAGATTACCTCCCATGGTTAGACCCGAATCCAATTCCCGACGATTTCGGATCCGAACCTCAGGAGGTAATGTATCTAACTTATAGATAACCGGAATGACAAACCCCAAAGTACATGTCCCTGACCAATTTGCAGGGATTTGTCGATATGCCCACAGTCCACATAAAAACCAAAACCCTTCCAGCTGTACATAACCTTTTTGACTTGCCGCTTGCATCAGCTGTTTCATGTCTAGATATTGATACTGGCCAAATGCGTCAGACTCATTTTTCCCATTTACCCAAGTTATGTTGTTCTCTGAACCATTTGTCCATTTAATAGTGTAATTGCAGACACTATGATTCCCCAAGAATTGTGAGTTTGTAATGTTTTGGAAACATAAATGTGCTGGAGACTGCAATGCAGTCTTCACCTTGACTGTGAAGTTCATGGCATATGAAATGTTATGCTTTCCGGTCTGCAAAGTAGACCCGATTAAATGGAACGCCATGTAGAGTCAGTCCTTCTCCCACTCTCCCAGGAAGGTGCATACACAACCAACAATTGGTGATGTTCAAGTTTTTGGCAGTTGTGCGCAAATCTTTAATGTAATTATTATCTGTCCACAAATCATCGCCCAAATCTCCAGCACGCTGAACATGCTGTCGCTGCTCTCTCCGCACCCGAGCAGCCCAGGACAGATTAGGCAGAATCAACAGGATCAGGAACCACAGATGCGCCATCCTGCTCCTCCGAAACTTCCTTCACAGGTGCCTGCGAATGATCAGGTCGAACACACCGACCAGGAACCCAACGAATTTGACCAAGATGTTCAACTGCTGCATAACCACGTCCCCACGTTATCAGCTCAGCAGGAACCCATGCCGGATCCGGAAGGAACCGCACCAACACCCGAGGTCTCACCGCATCTGTAGAAGAAGAAGAAAAATGCCTGCTGGCCGCGCTCAGGGGTTACCAGACAAATTTAAAAATTTAAAGTATATAAAGCTAGATTTAATTGATCTTGAATCGCCGGAAGCCCCAGGAGCTTCCCTCCTTTCTATTCAATTCAGTCAACATGGTCTTGAGTAAGTATCCACAGTCACATGTATATACTTCCAGGGCGCAAATGATGGATATTGAGTAACATCCATTTGCCAAATCATTGAAGGTTTCAACCCTCTGGGGTTAACTCCCATAGGGATATTCGTGCCCTGCTTTGAACAAGTTGGACATTGTTGAATTATGGCAGCAGCTTCTGCAGTAGTAAGTTTAAATTGCTGTGCCAATGCTTTAGCGTTTTGATGAAAATAACTATGACTATCCCATGGCTGGACAGTGAGAACTGAAGTTACAGCACTGTCAGCTTTGGCATTACCTTGTGATAAAATTCCAGGCAAATTACTATGACTACGAATATGAGCAACAAAACACACATTCACACGCTGCTCCAAACATCCTTGTAACAACAAAAGCAATCTTAAAATATCAGGTGATATTCCAGGAGACAAATAAGAACCTGCTACAAAGGGTAACAAATTATACACATACAATGAATCCACTATTAAATTAAAATCCTGATTGTGAAAATTTTGAAAAGCCAAAACTACAGCAGCAAGTTCTGCCTGCTGGGCAGACTTCTGCTCTGAAGTCACTTTTGTATGCCAAATTCCAGATTTATCTTTCCAAACACAAGCACCAAAAACTTTCCCTCCATCAGTAAAAACTGTAGGAGCATCTGATATGCCCAATGGTATCCTTTCTTACATTTTGGGCACACTGATTTAGGACGAACACCCTGTCCCATTGATCTCTTATTCTGCTGACTTTGACCTCCTCCAGGAGCCCGACATTGTGCTTTAAAATGTCCAAGCTTCCCACAATTGAAACAATTCCCCTTTTGAGCATGTCCTGTTTGTAAAGCCAGAGCTAAAGTTTCCATGTTAAAAGACTGACTCCCTACCTTTCTACATGCATTAATCAAATCTGCGATTTCTCGCTCCCCACTTGCTACCAGTGGATTTAAAATCTTTTTGCAATCTGTGTTAGCTTGTTCTACTGCTAACTTAAAAAGCAACTCTTTCTGGGCGAATTGATTATCAATTTGTCTTTCAATAGCCAATTTCAGTCTGCTAATGAAATTTTCATAGGGTTCATTGTTCCCTTGTTTGATGTTAGTAAAGGTCTTCTCACCACCTTCGCCGTCAGGGAGAGACCCTATGGCTTGAAAAATTATTTGTGGGAGAAGAATGAACCCTTCCTCAGGCATACCATCTCTCTGTTGTTCCACTGTTGTAAAATTACCAGCTCCATAAAGCTGATCTGGGGTAACATTTGCTGTTCCCCTCTGGACTGCCAGCTGTCTCCATTTCTGATCTAACACCAAATATTGAGCTGGAGTTAAAATCATATTCAACAGAGCTTTCCAGTCAGCCGGAATCATTTTATTTCCATAACCAACTGCTTCTAACAATGCCTGAGTATATGGCGTTCTAACACCATATTCTTTTGCTGCTTGCTTAACTTCCCTCAAAATTCTGAGCTGTAAAGGCTTCCACTCCCGCTGCGGATTTAATGCAGCATCCATGACAATTTCTACTGGATTAAGTTGAACTTCTACTCCAAACTCCACCAAATCATCTCCTGATAATTCCCCTCTATTCTTTGCTTCTTGAATAGCTGCAGTAACTGCATCCACCTGAACCCTTAAAGGTAAACTCTTATCCTCTGACAAAGTATTTCTAGCGCCAGACAGTTCCCCAGATTTATCTGGAGGTGCCGTCGGCGGCAACAAACGTACCGCATGGTAAAGCGGCAAACCTTCTTCGGGGGTGATAGGAGCGGTTGTTCATAAGTAGCTAATGCATCCATAATCACTCTCCAGGTTAACAAAATTGAAGAAGGGCACGAGGTTCCTCGTGCAAAAATTTCCCTATCTTTTTCCAGGACTCTACTTTAATACTACCTCCCTCCGGATATGACTTAATATTTTTCCAAACATACTGTAGTAAGTCCTCAATTTCTTTCTTTCCTACAGCACAACCCCTACTGCCAATTCCAAACCCAAAACTATTCCCAATGATCCCTCTCAATTCCCTGATGTGCTCTTTCTGAGCCTTCGAGAGATCTCCCCCATACTCACGAAAAGAATCTATCTTCGTCCAGCGAAGAAGATGAGGGCCCAGTCGACGTCCGCGACGATGAGTATAGGATGCGGAAACGTATAGCTTTCCAAGCTATCACGTCGGGGTCACCATTTATGGTGGTTTGACATTGAAATGAGACACAGGGAACTGTCTCTGAGAAAATGCCAACCCTGAGAGAACTCAGGTAGCAGTATTTATTGAGAAAAACACAAGCAAAATATACAGTATGCATATTCAGAAAACAATGACCTCAACAGAAGATTACTTCACCAGCATGAGAACACACAATCTTGGAAAGTCCCAGATGTTACCTTGCTAGGGTGAGATCATTCAGCCACGGAAAGTCTCATGGGAAAGTTTGGAAAGTCCCATGAGAAAGCACAACTGTGTATCTTGTACCTTGAACTTTCACCCATTTTCCTATTCCTTCTAAACTGGCAGAATCAGAACAGAATGAGGCACTCTGAGCAAAGATACTCCTACCCCCACCAAGAATGCCCACATCTCCTAGACTTACTGCTAGTTATACAAAGGCCTTACAGAAAATGATAAAATGATCAATAGGTTATATTACCACAATGAGTCAGTAATGGAAGCTGTTACAGTATCACTCCATTGTGTTTTGTGTCCCGGAATGTGGTCAGTTGTTTTTCAGTACAGCCTCATCTTTATTTTTTCTTTATGTATACTGAGAGCATATGCACCAAAGACAAATTCCTTGTGGGTCCAATCACACTTGGCCAATAAAGAAGTCTATTCTATTCTATTACAACCATTCATTAAGTGACTCTTCAAAGTTATGGCCCCGAAAAAATGATGTACAACCAGTTTTCACACTTATGACTGCTGCAGCATCCCCATGGTCACGTAATCAAAATTCGGGTACTTGGCCACTGTCATGTATTTATGACAGCTGTCCCGCCTTAGGATCACTTGATCACAATTTGTCACTTTCCCAGCTGGCTTCTGAAAAGCAAAGTCAATGGGGAAAGCCAGATGTGCTTAATGACCTCATTATTCACTTAAAACTGCAGTAATTCACTTAACAACTATGGCAAAAAGGTTGTCAAATGGGGTATAAAATTCACTCAGCAACGGTCTTGCTTAGCAATTAGAATTTGGGGTGCAATTATGGTCATAAGTCAAAGACTACCAGTATTTGACCTCATCTTTTGATTCGAGGCCTGTTTCCATCAGTCTTTTGTTGTTATTACCCTTGTTTTGATTATGGTGTTCTTCAGACTGTGTGAGAACTTTCACATCCAGATTAACATAGCTTGAATGGGCAGTCTAACAGTCTTTGGTGTAATACACCTTAATTAATATTCATACCTGTTCAGGTCACATGAAGACCCCAAGGTATGTGGTTATATCCATAAGTACTTACAATAGCAGCACTCTAAAAAAGCAAATGGATTGCATACAAAAGTATTGTAAGAAATGTCAACCTAAAGAAAAGGTTGTAATGCATACTTACTCTCTACTGATATTTTTTTATTATTTGTCTTGATAGGATGCCAAGAACAAACAAATAATTAAGACTCACTTGTCAGTGTTTCATACAGTATGATGAAGGCAACACATTCCTATATATTAATAAAATATTTACAAGAATCTTAACATATTCAATGTCTTCAGAATATGCAATAGTAAATAGAACATAAATTTACAAAAGACATTAGCATTCCCTATTGCATCATTTTACCTTCCTAAGAGATTAAAGTACATAAAATAAAAACATAAATAATGATGATGAATTCCACATTTGGAATCTAAAGTTGTTCCTTTAGAATCATATAAGTCAATAAAGTTTGTTTAAAAAAGGAATCATATCACCTTTTCCATCTATGGACTTAGACACTACATTGGCACAAAATAATTACAAATAATTGCTTCAAATAAATTTGTCTAAATTTCAATCTGAAATGTAATAACAATATTTAGCCTGAATAATACTAGACTTTTAATTTTTATATTGAATTCTTTGCTTTAAATAAAAACTTTCCTTAGAAAGTCAGTTACTGAAATACTGAAAGTATTAATTTTTTAAATTTAATCCTGACAAGTGTTCTAGGTACCTGAATACTAATGCTAATGAACAGATATAGACTGTGTTCATACAAGAAGTTTAAATAAGCAAATTACATTTCAGTGATGTATGAGTATTATCAGCACAAAAGGTCACAAGTACAAAGTACATGATCATAAATATATTTACGCACATGGTTGAAATGTATCTGTTGCTCCACAGCTAAATGTTAATAGCTCTGAGATACAGACATAATAGTAATTAACTGGTATCTTTGGTAAAGAGCTGCACAAAGCATCTTACCATTTTCTACTTCAAGGAACTCTGAAAATTTGGCCTAATACTATACTGGATATATAGTGTAGTAGCATACCATAGTGTAGTGTAATACAGTACAAAACAGTGTAGTAATACTAAACTGGATGGGGGGCATGATGGCTCAGTGGTTAAGATATTGAATTGAGATGCTCAGCAATTAAGATGCAGGATCGAGATCCAAGTGCCATGCAACAGGGTGAGCTGCCATCCTCGCCCCAGCTCCTGCCAACTTAGCAGTTCAAAAGCATGCAAATGCGACTAGATAAATAGGTACCACTACAGTGGGAAGATAACTATCTATCATCATTCTGGCTACATGACTGTGGAAATATCTTTGGACAGGGTTGGCTCAATGGCCTTGAAACAGAGATGAACACCATCCTCTATAGTCAGCAATGACTAGCAGAGTAAAATCCACAGGGATTTCTTTACCTTTTTTTTTTTGCTATATTGGATAATTTAATTCTTAGGTATAAAAGACAAATGATGGAGAAATGTTTTGTTGTATACGAGGAGCAATCCTAAATACTTTTTACTGTAACCAAGTTCGCTGAAAGATTTATTTTGATTTTCCTCTCTAGATATATTTTATGCATAGGAAAAGGAGGAAATCCATGAAAAGTAATTAAGCCATACAACTTGTATTTTAAAATAAACAAGAATGACTTAAAATCATAGCATGGATATCTCCTGAACGTTTTCTAGATGAAAGAAGTACTGAATATGGCTTGGAGCAGTGTTTTTCCAACTTAGGAATTTTATGATACATGGACATCTTAAAGTTGCCAACTTTGGGAAAACTCTGGCTTAGTGGTTGTATGTGTTCTGTCTGAAAAATAAAGGGGGCCAAAAATTACAGTCCCCCATTTTTTTCCTCCCCAGTGTTGGAATTTGGTAGCTTAAAGCAGTGGTCCCCAACCTTTTTTATGCCGCGACCCGGTCCCGGCATCAGCTGGGCGCCGCGGCTCGGTGCAGCATCAGCTGGGCACCGCCATCTTGTTTTGATGAAAAAGTGCTTCCAGTGAGCTCACCAGAAGCACTTTTTCATCAAAATAAGATGGCGGCGCAGCGCTTCAGTGAGCTTTTCCGGGTAGAAATGGCTTTCTACCCAGAAAAGCTCACGAGGCATGGCGCCGCCATCTTGTTTTGATGAAAAAGTGCTTCCGGTGAGCTTTCTACCCGGAAAAGCTCACCGGAAGCACTTTTTCATCAAAACAAGATGGCAGCGCCCAGCAAACCAACGGCCGGTAGGATTTGTTCCACGGACCGGTACCAGTCCGTGGACCGGTGGTTGGGGACCCCTGGCTTAAAGGACAAAACAAAAGATCTGCTAATGCCATACAAACTCTTTTTGGCATCCATTTCACTATGCAACATTCATGAGCCTCCCCAATGGACTTTAGCCCTACTTACTTAGGGAGAGTTTGGCCCCTAGCATACCACACAGAGCATGGTGTGATCCTTCAGCCAATGCAACTTCCATACCCCTATTCTAGACTGCAACCACAATCTTTTTAAGAGGAAAAAGAAATGTAAAGTTAGCACTTTTACAGTGGAGCTGTTTTGAATAATATTCATGATTTGTACACTGCAAAAGAAGGACAGCTGCATCTGAAACTAGAAAAATTCCTTTTTGGGGGGGCTCTTAGAAGTAGCAAACATACATTACGAGTGAACAAAACTGGAAATTTCAATTAGTCATCCCTTCTGCCTTCCACCATTCTCCCACTAAAGAAATCACATACTATATTTGAAAAAGACCAATGAATAAACAGAATTTTGTCTTTCACCCACACGGGCTTTTAAAAAAATGTATTCAAAGAATGTTTATGAAAAGGTGAGACACGTCTTATGGCACGTTGCGTTAACTTGCCATGATTGTCACTCCTTTTCTTATTCTTCTACGAGAATACAAAATAAAATGTATAATGCAAATAGGCTTTGCGAGTCTTTTGCGCGCCGGCAAAGACGTGCTACAAGGAGAAGGAAAGGCAAAAAGAAAGAAAAGAAAAGAAAAAGAAAAGAAAAGAAAAGAAAGAAAAGGTGTTTGAAGTCTGTTCCTTTTGAGCGAAGGTAAGAGGCACGCTTTTTAAAATAAGGATGCCCCCCCCGTAAACTCATTTCCTCAACTTGACACTGCCTGAACTAGTTCCCCTCCCTACTTCGAGAGGTGTATTCAAAGGGGATCCCCAGGTTGGGCTGCACGCGTGGATTTCGCAAAGCAACCCGCGGCACGAGCAAAGGGTTTCTCCTCTCTCCTCCCTTCTGTCGAAACAACTGAACCCCAATTCCCCAAACTGGAGAGTCACCCCCCCGTTCTGCTGAAATAAAGTTTCCATCTCCCCCCTTCTCCTCAGACCTCTCGGCCAAGCCCGAGTTAATCGATACCAAGAGTCCAGAGTCCCAGCAAAATGTCTCTTTCTCTTTGCTCCGTCAGCCGCCGCCGCCGCCGCTGCCGCTCCCACCCCGCGCATGGCCAAACCATGGAAAAACCGGACACGTCCCGCAGCGCCCCGGGGATCGTTTGGCGTGGCGCTCCGAGCGCTTCCCGCTCACCTTGTGCCTGAATTCCCGGGCCAGCTTCCTTTCCATGACAAAGGGAGAGCGACCTTCCCGAGGCGCTTTGCTTCGCCTAACCTGTCTCTTGGAGCGCCCACTGCGGATGCGGTTTCCTCCGGGTCCTGGAGGAGAGATCAAGGAGCAAAACTCTGGACTACCGCTAGAGAGCGCGGCATAGCACCGTGAGAAAGGCGGGCGGACGTCAAGGAAGGTCAAGAGGGAAAGGAGGCGTTTCCCTCGTTCACCTCCTCATTTGTCCTGATTTCCTTTTTCTTCCAAGCGCTCTAACTTCGCTTTAGTTCCCGTGGCTAGAGATCAACAGACGGCAGCGTCTTGTTGAGCCCTTCTCCGTTTTCTCTGTTCGTGTTGGTACACATGGTAACGGGTCTTTTTTTCCAAGGCTGAATTGGGTTGAAAAACGGTGACTTGAAGGAAATGTTTCCTTTTTAAAGGAAAAAGCCAGGCAATAAAATTTCAACTTTTAAGGTGCACAGCGGAAGTGGATGACTCATATCTGAAAGTAATTTCATTTAAATGGTGGCAGTAGAACATGTGAAAGTGCAGGGTTTCTGAAAAGTTTTGCATGAATTGGGGAGAGATGTGGTTGCAGGATTTGGGTTTGGCTAGTCTCGAGAAAAGAAGAATTAGGGGAGACATGATAGCAGTATTTGATGGGCTGCCACAAAGATCAAATTATTTTCCAAAGCACCAGAGGGCAGGACAAGAAACAATGCATGGGAATTAATCAAGGAAAGAAGCAACCTGAAATCAAGGAGAAACTTCTTAACAATGAGGACAGTTAACCTGTGGAACAGCTTGTCTTTGGAAATTGGGGCGTTTCATCACTGGAGGTTTTTAAGAAGAGACTGGACAGCCACTTGTCTGAAATGGTCTAGGGTCAGGGGCTGGACTAGACTCCAAGGTCCCCTTCCAGATTCTATTCTATTCTATTCTATTCTATTCTATTCTATTCTATTCTATTCTATTCTATTCTATTCTATTCTATTCTATTCTATTCTGTCCTATCCTGTCCTATCCTGTCCTATCCTATCCTATCCTATCCTACTCTACTCTACTCTACTCTATTAAGAAATCTTAGAAATGCCAAACCATTTCTTATTGTCAAGAAAACTACAGGCCTATCCCCATGATATTACTAGAAATCTGGCTTGAAGGAAGAGTTAGAGTCTTATGAAAGAGCCTTGGTTGCACAGTAGTTAAAATGCAATGTTGCAAGCTAATTCTGCCGACTGCCAGAAGTTCAATCCTGACCCGCTCAAGGTTTCCTCAGCCTTCCATCCTTCCGATGTGGGTAAAATGAGGACCAACATTGTTGGGGGCAACTTGCTGACTCTGTAGAGAGGGGCTGTAAAACACTGGGAAGCAGTATATAAGTTTAAGTGCTATTGCTATTGCTTATGAAAATTATTTTGAGATGCTAAACTGCCTTGTAGTTAGACATACTATGATACCTCAGTAATATAGGTGGTTTACTCATCTACATCATGGCTCATTATGTCACCCAGACCCAGCTGTAGCATTATCATTATCCCTCCTTTTAGGCTTCTGAATAAATCTGAATAATACAAATAATAATACAAAAGCTGAAATAGTAGCAATCGTGGATCAATTTAGCCACAATTTAGCCACACACACATCAGACCCATTGGGCAAAAAATGGCCATCTGAAATTTATCGGGAGTCTTAATGAAACAATAACACCCACACAGCAAGTGGTATCAGCCAACCAGTTTTCTTGGGGGTTGGGGGTGGGGAAATCAAAACTAGCCATAATCAGTAACAGGATGATGAATACTGGCACCAGATTTAATTTAGAGCTTTTTTGTGTGAGCTCCATCACACTTGATGTCTTAGTTCCTGTCTCAGAAAAGCTATGTATAAATTTAGTATGATTTTTTTTTTTTACAACTAATGGATCAATTGAAGAAATTAAAATTGTTTCTTTTTCAGGTAACCCTTCTATTCCAGAAAACAAAACAAAACCGTGCTTTCCTTATAATCAGTCTGTGACTCTTTGCTCTCTCTTACCATTTTGTTGGTTAGCTTCAGCACTTAAGTTTTCTTCCCTGCACTGGGACTGAGAGTTTTGGCTATTAAGAGAGAATTAGATAATCTAAGATTTGAAAGCAGGTCTTATCCTTGTCCCTATCTTCCAAGGTTTGTTTACAGTGTGAAAACAGTCTAAACTGTTTAATAGTTTGGTCTAGCTCTTAAGATACCAGGCTAGAAAGTGGGAGACGGTGAGTTCTAGTCCTGTCTTAACTATGAAAGTCAGTTGGGTGACTTTGGGCCAGTCCCTCTTTCTCAGTCAATTCACCTCACAGGGTTGTTGTTGTGGGGAAAAATAGAAGGAAGGTGTGTTGGATATGCTCACCACCCTGAGTTATTCGTATAATAATAAAGGTGAGAAATAAATAAATAAATAAATGAAAATTGCAGTCTTCTCTAATTATGATTTTCCCATTGGCACATACAACGGCATAAACTCCTTGCTGAAGACGTCAGTCCTGTTTCATCATTTGTAATGAAATGAACCATTTATTACAGCTGGAAATATAATATAAGGGGACTAACTACAAAGAGGGAATGATATCTTTTTAAATTTCTTACTGTTAACAGATTTCCTGGTAGCTTTAAAAAAATCCTTTTTATCTGAGACAATTTCTCACCTGGCATTGGCCACTTTTAAAGCTTCTTTTATTTGAGAGTTGAAGGATGAAGTATGAGAAATGAGATGAGAGAAAGGATGGCAGATGGCAGAGGGAGGAGAGAAAAAAGGAAAAAAATAGATAAAAGGGCAAAGAAAAAAGAAAAGTGCGCACAGAATGATAACAAGAAAGAAAAAAGTGATTCAAAGTATTTCTTTAAACAGGGGTAAGAGGATTCTGAAATCTCTCAGGATTATACTTAAAAAAAAACAAGCTATGGATGAAAGCTAATATTGACATAGCTTTGAATATTTAGCACATTCAGAACTCTTCAACCCAAACCATTAACTTTTAAACACATTTTATTGAATAATTAATAGTTGCAGCTTCCTTGAAGGATGTTTTGAATGTGATTGAAAAATTAGAAACTGTTGTAACGATCACAAGGGAAACTAAATATGTTTGCTCAGAATAAATAGAATAGATAATAAATAACAACATTCAGAACAGGTGCATAGTATGAAAATTCCTAGAAATATTTGCAATGGGAGTTTTCCATTACTGAAATATATCATGGGAAATATATTTATTCATTTCCAACTTTTATTATTTGTATAAATAACTCAAGGTAGGACCATACCTAATATCTTCTCCCCACAACATCAACTCTGGGGTGTGATTTGGACTGAAAGAGAGTGACTGGCCCAAAATCAACCATCTGGCTTTCAACCCTAAAGTGGGACTAGAACTCACGGCCTCCTGGTTTCTGGCCTGGTGCTAAGGCATCCAGTAAGGTTTTTGTTTTTTTTAAATCTGTGGGCCTAAATAAAGAGGTATGCATGATGATTATTAACTTTTAGTTTTCCTATTTGCCTACCGTGTTTCTCATATAATAAGGCCGGGTCTTATTTTTTTTTGAGCCCCGAAAAAATGGCTAGGCTGTCTTTTCGGGGGTGACTTAATTTCCCCCCCTTGCATCTTTGGGCGGGTGGGCAGCGATGGCTTGGATGTTGACCTCGGCGTTGGTGGGGCACTTCATATTGGGTCAACGCAGGCAGCACAATGTCCAGGTGTGCAACAAAAGTACTTCCTAACGGCAAGCTCCCCCACCATTCCCCCCCATTTCGCATGTTTTAATATAGGCCTTAATTTGGGGGGAGGGGCTTAATTTCATTTCATGCCTATAAAACATGCTGGGACTTCCTATTGGGGGAGGCCATATTGTTGGAGAAACAGGGTACTTACAGGTTTTTTTTTTGCCTGCTACAAATGAGAGCTAGAGAATTGGAGAAGTGGAGGGAGGCTGAATGGGATGTTACTTCTTTCATTAGCTTTTACTAGGAACCATGGCTTAGCAGATGGCATCTAGTTTATATAGCTTGGCCTACCTGTTTTTGTATCAAAAAAGTAGAAAAAAATATATGAAGACTTCTGCCTGGCATTGCTACCCTGTGTTTCCATAGTGCCAGGGTCTAGTGAAGCTGAGCTAATTAATTTTAATTAAGCTAATGAATGATTAATGGTTGGCTGGGCTCTTGCAGAGGGAATGCAAACAGGACTTTGTGATATTTTTTTGTGGCGCTGAAGGTTTTCCCATTCGTAAGACCTTCTATTTTGTCCTACTTCCTGGGATTCCCCTTTCTCTCCTGCCAGCAAAGCTCTCGCCATCATTGCCATCATTTCCACAATTATTCCTGTTCCTGTTGCTTCGACGGTAGCTTTCCTTCATTGCAAAAACAAGCGTGGATGACAGAAGAATTTTTTTCCCCTTGGGTTTTTGTGCTACTCTGCTCCCCCCTTGAATAATTGGATGAAGCACTGGAAGGATAGAGTACAGCAGTGAAGAAAGCAATAGGGCATAGCCAAATTGGCTTGGCCAACTCGCCATGGCCAACTAGTCACGGCTAACTTGTTCTGTCCAACTTGCTGTGGGACAGCTCGCCATGGCCAACTTGCAACAGGACAAGAGTTACATTAATATCAAAGAAATGATGGAATAAAATCATTCAAGAAAGGATGCAAAAGCAGGGACAAAATGTAATGTGAATGACAAAAATTAAAATAATGTTTACATTATTTTAAATACTTATATTGATGAATTGTCCAGCAAGTTGGCCACAGCAAGTTGTCTGGTGGTGAGTTGTCCCATTTCTGAGGTGGGAAGTGCCTTTTAGACTGACTCAAGGTGCAAAAAAAAGGAGAGGTCCTGGCTGGGTTGAGGAAACTAATCTGATCAGCAAGTTGACCAAAATATGTTTATGATCACTTGCAGGCTATTTTCTCAAACAGGGTTATCTTCATATGCTCCCAGTGAAACAAGCTGAAGCCACCAATTGATTACTTTTGTGAGGAGGAGGAGGAGGAGGAGGAGAAGAAGAAGAAGAAGAAGAAGAAGAAGAAGAAGAAGAAGAAGAAGAAGAAGAAGAAGAAGAAGAAGAAGAAGAAGAAGAAGAAGAAAGAAAGAAAGAAAGAAAGAAAGAAAGAAAGAAAGAAAGAATTCAGTGGAATTTTATTTGGCACAAAGCCAAAATGGGTGACTTTGGACCTGTCACTCTCTCTCAGCCTTAGGAAAGAAACACTGGTGGCAAACCACTTCGAGAGACGAATGAAAAACAATGCTTCTACTGAATCCAGTTTATTTAATGAATAGAAGATCATTATTATTATTATTTGTTTCTCTTGTCCTAACTAACTCTTACAAGACTTTCCAGCAGAAATCTTCTTAGCTGTTTGAAAGTTCCCGTTGGAAGACCAGGCAAATATGACCAGGACAGAAGGAAGGGTATTTCCAGAAAGGGCAACATTATAATAATAATTAGTGTGGCGTCCCCAAGCGCCCAGTCTGGCGGTTGCTGCTGCCGTCACCTTCACCCTCAAGCGGGAGAGCAGAAGTTCTGGAAGAAGGTTAAAGCGAGGCAGGTAGCGGGCCCGCCCCTCGCCTTCCCCCCGCCCAGCAGCCGGACGCGTTCCCTGGGCGCGGAGACCTTCTCTAAGCCGTGGGAAAGGGGACCAAGCGCGCTCCTCCTCCTCCTCCTCCTCCTCTCAGGCTCCAGCAGCCGTTCCTTGAAGCTTCCCGCCGCGACGCCCAGATGGAGCCGCGCTCCGGGCGTCTCCGGGCGCTTCTTCGCGCGTTGCTTCTTCACGGTGAGTGGCAGAAATCGTGGGCTTTCAGGGCAGGCGGGATCTGGGGAGTGTGTGTGGGTGTGGGTGGGTGGGGGGATGAGCTAGAAGAGCCGGAGGACCGATTCCCTGGGTAGCAGGTGAAGGAACCCTGGGAAGGCACTTTCCACTTGGTTCACGTCGACTCTTCTTTTGCAGGCTTGATCTGGCGGGGCGTGGAAGCGCAATTTTCCCCGCGTGAGCTTTCCGGGCTCTCAAGGTAAGAAATGTGGCCCTTGCGCGTGCGTTTCTTAGCCGGTACTGTAGTATTTTTCGTATCTGGCGGGCCACTCGCCGAAATTCTCTGGACCAGAAGGCTAACTCTTCTTTGCTACTTTGCAAGTTGCATTGTCAGAGGGCAGTTCCGTGAAGGGAAAAGCCCCTGGCATCCTCGCCCGGTCCTTGCGATGGGTAAAGTGATACCAGATGAGATTCTCCTCCTGGCGCTTTGACCCTTTGAATGCTCAGGACAGGCCTGGCCCATTGTGTAGGTGCTGTGGTTGTTGCAGGAACGTGGTTCCTATTGGGAAAGTTTATCAAGCCTTGTCACAACTCTATTCAGATTTTCTACAGGTGTTCAACTATGACTCCAATCATTCCCTGCCTATGCTAGGAATTATGAAAGCTGAGGCCTCAAACATCCTGAGGATACCAGTCAGGAAACATCATTTTGTGTTATGCTGAAAATTTCAGAGGTGTATTTAAGGTAAAAGAGGGGAAACAGTCAAAATCTATACAAAGGAAGCTATGAACCCATTGCAGAAAATCCATAAAGCATTTTCTGCAAAGTTTAGAAGTTCAACGGTGAATATGATTTAATACGGGTCACAATACACTTTTCCTGCAATGTTTGGGGGAAAAGTCCCATTGAATTCTTCATGTCTAAGCAATGATGTAGCCTGGTTCATCTGGTTCATGTTGGGTGAATCAATCGAGGAGGCTTATATACTGTTGAAAATGATATTTACATAAATAGTGCCTTAAAATCACATAAACTAGTCACAGATTGAATGTTTCTAAAGAAATGTGTTCTGATCTATGAAATAAAAAATAGTCTTAACAGTCACAAGGTTTTAGATATCCAATAATCATAGGCTAATAATATATGATAATTATATGTATATATAGTTTGCAGGCTAAGAAAGGGAATTTAAAATAATTATTTCATAACATTTTAGCATCCTGTAGAATTTATTGGATGAACCATTGAAAAAATTGAATTTTTTGGGGTGTGCTAAATATTGAAAAATATGGAATGCTTTAGAAAATGTAAGAAAATGAATATAAATTTAATTAAATAAAAGCATTTTTCTGCAGAAGTAATTTGAGTAGAAGGATTTTTTTAAAATTCCCAAGAAATGATTTAGTAGTTGGAATATGGAGTACTCAAATCTGCCAGGAAAGTTTTCACAAAGGTATAAACACAGCATTTCTACCAATAAAATTTAAAGTGTATTAAAATGTTCAACATCAGTTAATGCCTCCCACCTTCAGAAGAGAAGAATACTGTTACTTCCTTTAAAAGTACGGTAAGTTAAAGTTTCTTAGGTAATATAAAGAAAAAAAACATAATTACTAAAAAGACACAAAAAATAAAGGAATTCGTTATTGCTGACTGTACAGTAGCAATCAAAGCTCTCAAAGGCAGGGCTTTATTTCCTGCAGCATCAAGAATTAAGGGGCACCCCTTAAATTCCATTTTTTTTGTCTGCTGATTCAGTCAGGAGGCCTCAAATTGAGTGGAAGTGCAGCTTTCCTAAGTTCTGCATGAGTAAGAAAGGTGCAGATTACCTCTGCTCAACAAATCCAGCCTTGTTCTTTTCTTCCTTAGGAATGACAGCAGTGCGGTTCCTCAGAAACGAGATCCTGGTGTCCTCAGCGATCAGGTAAGGCACCAACTCTGCAGCTGTTTTTAGAATTTTAAAAGTTGGTGTGATAGACTGAACAATTCCCAGACTAGCTTATCCTGTAGGTAACTTTACGGTCCTATGATTATTTCCCTTCAATCTTTCGACACTGAGTTTTTGAACTCCTGATCTGAATATTTTTACTATTTGCACTTTTGGCAGGATTGAGGGAAAAAAAAAACCTTGAGTTATAGATAGCTTTGCAATTAAAAAAGGGTTTACTTTCATCAATAGACTTATTTGCAAGGAAAGCTGTTCTTTTCCTCTGTTCTTTTATTGGAATGGTATGATCGGATCATTTATGTACTCAGCATTAGGCAAAATGCTTTCTCTTTGTATATTTTGAATGGAAGGAATGTATTAAAATGTATGAATGTGTCATACAACTGATTTAACATATTTAAGAAAAAAATGACTATGTCACTTTAGAAGCAATTATTACCACATATATTTAATAGTACATCATATTTAAAATGTATTTTTCTTCAAAAGTCCAGCTGTTCTGAAATCAATAAAAAATTACAAAGGATAGGTTTGAATTTTTGGTTCATTTTATAAATTTACAGTTATAACAATGAATTAGATTCTTTAAACTTCATTTTATAACATTTATAACAAAATGTATAATGTTAATCACATAGTAATCATTCTTTCAATCATATTCCCAATAATTCAAAGCATATGGCCCTAGGTGCTTTTCTTGCTGCGCCAGACTCTGATTATTACATTTGAAAATGGAATAAAATATCATCAGTTTTATTACAAGTAAGCAAGAATAAGAAAATAAACATCAGGATGAGTTATTGGAAATGATTCAGTAATCAGTATTATTGTTTAATGGTGTGTCTAAAAATAATCACTAAAATATATTATCTGTTTTTAATTGAGGGAAAGCTTATTTAATATTTAGGCCTCGATCAGAAGTCTAGGAGTAGTATTTGACAGCAGTCAATATGTATATTGCTTTCTTTCCATTAATTCCCAGTTAGTGAATACTTATTAAACCACATTCTTAATAGTTTGGCTACATTTAATAAAAGTGCATTTATTATTTAACATACAGTATTTCTTACATTGCTTCCCCTGCTGTTGAATCTTGTAGCTGTTTACAATAAGAATAAAAACAATTAAAATACATTGTTTTAATTTATTGTACTTTATCAGTTTATCAGTTTATATTCATTGAAAGTGAGAAGAAAATAAGAAAATAAAACTATTCATCCATAACATTTGCACAAAATGCAGTCTATTCTGCTTTTTATTTTATACAGCCTATTTAACTCCTCTATATTCAGATTCTGTCTTTTGTTTCTCTCCAATTTTTTGTTACTGAAAAGTTTAGTAGACAGAAAAAATATTATACAAAATACACACAGGAAATTAAATCAACTGGCAGTAAATCTGTGTTTTTTAAAAAGAGTCCAAGAACTGGAAACAGCCTCTTTTGTTGCCTTATCTTCAGGCTGTTCATTTTAATTGTTGTTCAGAATACATGTAAAATATTTGATAAGTATAAAAGAAACGTTAAAACCATGTTACTGAGATTAAATGTCTATGAACATTAATAGTAATGAATAATCCTTTGAATATTTCAGAAAGGTAGGAAATCTAAGACAAATGTGCAATCAAAAAGGGCTGAATTGACCATAGGGTTGGAGTCAGTAATTCAATATCACAACCTTCCCACTCCATTATTCCCGTTATTGCGAATTTTTTTCATGGTACTCACAGCTACTGTTTTGTAGAACATCATGAATAAAACAATGCAAGAATATTCAAACATAACTTGCTCAGTGAGAATCTTGCAGGGACATATATAGACTTCTCTTAGGAGAACATTTCCTGGCTGGATCAGTGGAAATTCTTCACAATTGAGAGGAACCACATTAGGAAAGCATCCAAAGGACACTGCAGAAATCATAGTGGAATGTAACACATTCATGTTTGAGTTACTGCACTGCACCTATATTTGTATACCTGCCTAAAGTTAGTCATGGCAAAGCCAGATAAAAGACACTTCCTTGGATTCAGATTGATACTGTCGGACTATAGAGCAGTTTCTCATTCATCCTGAATAAGTCAGAAGAGTGTTGCAAACATCATGGTTCTAAAATGGACGTATCCATCCTTTCTGTCCATTCTTTCTTTGGCAGTGATATGACTGATCCACTTTCTCCTGTATTGATAGGCCAGATCTATTAGGGAGCATGTCAGCAGCTTCACCATTTCGCATCTCTGTGTTGATGTCAACCCAGGTAAACCAGACAGGAAACAGGACTAGATAAACTAATTTTACTTTATTGTAAGGCTACATTAACATCATCTTGCAAGTCTGAAACTACGAACTTCCTGCTGCCACTTTTAACTGCTTGATCCATTAGGGCAGACCCTTCAAAATATCTTTCTCTCATCCTTAAACTACTGGGAGTTGACTTCTCTTGTCTGATGATTTATGAGGCAGCTTCTCTTCCCCTCATTCCAGAGGTGGTATTCAGCAGGTTCTGACCAGTTCTGGAGAACCAGTCGCGTACATTTTGAGTAGTCTGAAGAACCGGCAAATACCACTTCTGACTGGATATTTTACCTTCCCTTGCCACGTCCACCAAGCCACGCCCACAGAATCAATAGTATTTTTTTTTTAATCCCACCACTGCCTCATTCCCCAAAGTCATCCATATTGTAAGGCTACATTAACATCATCTTGCAAGTCTGAAACTACGAACTTCCTGCTGCCACTTTTAACTGCTTGATCCATTAGGGCAGACCCTTCAAAATATCTTTCTCTCATCCTTAAACTACTGGGAGTTGACTTCTCTTGTCTGATGATTTATGAGGCAGCTTCTCTTCCCCTCATTCCAGAGGTGGTATTCAGCAGGTTCTGACCAGTTCTGGAGAACCTGTCGCGTAAATTTTGAGTAGTCTGAAGAACCGGCAAATACCACTTCTGACTGGAGATTTTACCTTCCCTTGCCACGTCCACCAAGCCATGCCCACAGAATCGATAGTAAAAAATTTTTTAATCCCACCACTGCCTCATTCCCCAAAGTCATCCACATATTCCATTTTAGTTGGTCTTCTTGTGATTCTTTCACTCTCATTGCATAGCTTAGTTACATCCTGGCAGCAGTAGCCATTCCATGTGGGTAAGGACCTGTACTCTCATAGCCAGTATCTTCTGGACCTGAGGCTTAGAAAAAGTTCCTCTTTCTTCTACGCACCTTCATGTGAGGATATGGACAATGTTGCAGCAGAGATTGGTAACCAGAAGTTAAATTCTGTCCACTTTCAATCTCTCTAGAAAAAAAATAAGTCATGACAGCTGCAGACAGTTGCTCCTCAGGAATCAAGGCTTGTACAGTCAACTCATGGCTGAAAGTACCATCAAGCTTATAGTCATTAACATATGGACATAAAGCAAAGCCTTATTTCTTAATCGTTTTTGGAACTGCACTTCAATTACTTTTTTAACTATTATGAACCTTCAGTTTGGCAAGTTTTGTAACATTCACTAGGTGAGCTTCTTTCTATCATTGGAGAAATGGGATTGGAATAAATAGCAACAGGGTGCTTAGAATTTTTATTTCAGAAAGCTATAAATGGATTAAAAATCTAGAGGGATTTGAAATAATTTTGACATTAATTATAAGAAATATTTCTATGTGAAAATATTGCTTGGGGATAAACATGATCAGATGAGATTCCTACGGGTGGACATTAGAGGGAACCAGAAAGAGCTAAAGATCAATTAATTAAAGAGAAGAAAACTTAAATTTGACTTCTGAATATAAAATGAAGCAAAATACTTTAACTTTGGATGAATTCAAGGATATTTGGAAGCATTGGTCTAAGAAGTTAATCTTGAGATTGTCTGCCATTGTAGATAAACCAAAGGTTTAAAGGTTAAAAGATGTTATAGAAGACAAACAAGTTTTACAGGACAAGGCAGACTGAGGCTGATTTGAATGTGGGTTTAAAAATGACAGCTTGTAAGAATGATATGGAAAAAGATGTTACACTGGAAATACAAATGAAATTCACTCATGTCTTAATAATTAAAAGGAATGTACAAAGAACAAACAAGTAGAGTGATTTGGATAATTTTCTGACTTTGGATTTACAAAAGAGACTTGTTAAAGTTTGAAGGATTTCTGAGAAGAGACAAAGAAAAAATGAAAATAAATTCTGGGATGTCATTTAAAGGAATTAAAGATCAAGAGTGTTAAAATCCAAGGGAAAGGAATGACTTGTTTTTTGATCAAGGATAAAATACATCATGGAGTAATGGAGTTTCCTGATCAGGACCAAAGATTTGGAAAAAAGAGATTTTGTTGTATTTTTTAGAGAAAATTATTACTATATTGAAGGAAAGGAAAGGAATATAAAGTTGGTTTATTTGATTGTATGTATGTATGTGTATCTATCTATCTATCTATCTATCTATCTATCTATCTATCTATCTATCTATCTATCTATCTATCTATCTATCTATCTATCTATCTATCTATCTATCTATCTTGTTTTCTGATAACTCTTCATAGACTTTTGTTGACTAGGGCAGAACATAAGACATTAAGAATTTGTTTATAGATAAGATATGAGAAACCATAATCATCAGACCAGAACTTCTGTTGCTAACCACTGTGACCATTAAATGGGTTGTGCAATTTTATGACAATTTTTATCACAGTCCTTAAACAAATCACCATGATTGTTAAGTGAATCACACAGTCACTAAGCAAATCCAATGACTTTGTTTGTTGAAGTCCTCTGGGAAGGTCCTAAATGGAAATTAGGTGACCCCAGAATGCTGTCACCATCATAAATACATTCTGGTTGCCCAGTTCCTGAAGTTTGATCACAAGTCCCTAGGAATACTACAACAGGTGTAAGTGCAAGTATCAGCCATCAGTACTCTTTCAGTGCTATCCAACTGTGAATAGTCATTAAATAAATGGCTATAAGTTAAGGAATATTTGTATTGGTCTTTTATCTTTATGTGTATATATATAGATATATATTTTAGACTAAGGGATGCAAGAAGGATTCCTATTACTAAACAAAAAATAAACCCACAACCCCCCCCAATTTTTGAAATTTCTTTTTAAAAAAGGAAATTAAGTGAGTGGTTCCAAACAGATTCTAATGCAGATAAATACAATTAGAAGGGGACAAGAGTGAAGAAATAACTCCAGTGATATAGATAGCACCATGATTGTGAAACTACAGTAAATATGTTCTGTAAATGTTCAATAAAGCATACTTTTGAGGACTTAAGATTCTGCACTATACTATACTGTAACATTTTAATTTGCAACAAAATAATATTGTACCACAGCTTTCTTAATCACTGTACATTTTTCTAATCCATATACACATATGAATAATGGACAATTATATGTTATTTCAAATTAATTTTTTTTAAAATTACAGGTATCTGGATTTTCATCTTATAGTTCTTCCACTACCACAGTATCTTCATACAGGGAAAGAAGATTCCGTAACATATTCTGTGATTCATCAAGTAAGCTTCCCAAACTGTTTGAAGAATTTTAAAATCAGTATGATGAACTTTACTGCAGTAAATTAAATATAATTTCCCAAAAAATAATTGAACATTTTTCAAAGTTGAACTTGCAAGGCGCAACATTCAGCAGCGAAAGGGCTGATGGGGCTATGCCATCCTTGTAGAATAACACAAATTTTGAAGCCTTATTAGTTATCGGTAGGCTTCCTGACTTAATTTGAAGTGTTGATTATTACCTACAGTATAAAACATTTCATCAATTGGTGTGTCTATGGCCTGTTGAGGTTGTCCAGAGCTTTCTGAGGTTTATAGAATGTATACCAGGTAACACATTTTTTCAGTGGTGGCTCCCAGCTTTTGAGGGGAATTTGTGCATGGCCTGTTGAGAGTCCCCAGCTCTTCCTGAGGTTTATGAAGAATGTACCAAGTGACGGACCTTTTCAGTGGTGGCTCCCAACTTATGAAACAGAATTATAAATGCACTATGCACTTTAGAAACAAGATAAATTGATACTATTAGAGCAAGGTCTGGCAACTGTTTTAGATACTCAGTTCATTATTTTGACTGTATTTAGATTTTTAAAAACATTGTTTATTGTCCTGAGTCTATAGGGTTTGAGGAGGTTTATAAATATTGTTAAAAAGGAATATAAATAAATAATTGCAGAATTAGTGTAATGTTTCCAAATGATTATTGTGATAGAGTGCCAGTTTACCTTAATTATAAGTATCCTGGATTTTAAATAGAATATTCGATCAAGTTATTTAATTGGCTATGTACTGTTTCATTTCCAAAGATGAAATTAGTAATGGTATATTTTAATTTATGTATTAGTCTTTGACCATGGGGATATAGTACTTTTTTTTTTTGCAAATGCTGTTTGTTTCTTTACAAAAATGGAAGTTCTCAGCTTGCAAGGAATAATACCCTGTAATCTGAGTCCTGTCATATTTCTTAGTTAAAACAATTTTCCCTGTCAAATTTGGGAAGTGCAGGATCTCAAGCACTAAGAATGTATATAAATGGCTTGTATGAAGTTAAATGAAGCTACCTCAAATAGAAAAAGGGTGAAAAAAAGAGCTGTTTTATTTCCTGAAGAAGCCTATCTATTTTAATTTTGTTCAGAATTACAAAAAACCAATAGCAGAACAGGAGATTTTGCTCTTGTTGCTTTATAAAAATAATAATTGTATACCAGAGGTAGGTAAAGGAGAAGGGAAGGAAATTTCTTATAAAAGCCCAAAGATGAAAGGAAATGGAGAAAAGTGGGAGAGAGGTATATAAAGACCTTCAAGGTAATGGAATGCATGGATCACCTGGATGCTGCCTAGGAAACCATCTGACAAAAGAGGCAGGAGCCTGTAATTGTTTAATAGTCAAAGAAAGAAACTTAGGAAGGATCTAATGGGTCTAGCTGTTAAAAGTGGTGTTGGGAACTTTGTACTTTCAGATTTGAAGGGTTCTGTTAATGTAGCATTACATTGAAGTAGATTTAGCTCATCTAGTCATGTTTCCAGTCTTGACCTGGATTGACTGACATTCATTCTACTGTACTTGGAGACTTCTAGTGGTGGAATTATTTAATCAAGAATACTATTTCTATTAAAATTCTGCAGAGCTGACATCATAAGCTGGACTCTTGTAGAAACAAATGTTGAGTCAAAACAGGGAACAAAAACATTAATAAAGCATTACAAGGAAAAAAACTGTATGGAAAATAGCCTGTAATTGGCTATTGAACTGCTGTCTTCAAAGTATAGTAAATGGCTTTGACAATTGCCATATGCTATTTTTATTTGGTTATGTAATTTAGCAGGTGTTTAATTAATGGGAGCTGACCCTTCCCAAGAATAGGAATAGGAATATTCCTAACAGAATAGGCATCTCACTTTTATTAAGTTTAACTTGGTTACATCAAGTGTTCAAAAAAACATGTAAATTAATAGTAGGTCAATAAATGGAGGTCACTTAAAAGAATTCTGGGGATGCCTTCAATATAATTTGATCCAAGATAGCTTCTACTTTGATGGAATATTACTGCAATGTCTAACATTTATCCAAAGTGCATTGATTTAAAGTCATTAAGCCTTGTTAATGTCTATGGAGATTCTCAATCATCCAGGTTTTTCTTTGAAGATGTTTTGCTTCTCATCAAAGAAGCTTCTTCAGCTCTTGGATGAGAAGTGAAATGTCTTCAAAGAAAAAACAGAAAGTCCAATTGCCTCTTGAAAAAACACCTTTGGGACACGCCCTCTTAATGTATATTCAGAAATCACTGTCATATAGAATAGAATACCATAAAGTATAATTATTAGCTGAGAAGATTTGTGACATTAGTCGAAAAGGTATGGTACATTCTAATGATCTCTTTTCATGTTATTACCTAGTTAGAATGTATGTGATTTGTAACAAAATTATTGCATGTTATTTTTTTAAAAACAGATTTAGGTTTATTTGCATGCTTCAATGGAGGTGAATGTATACACTGGAAAATGTGCAACTGTAGTCGATATAACGCAACTGGATCAAGATGTCAGATAGGTAAGGAGACTATATCATTTTATGTTATCTGTTTTACCTAGAATGGTCTAAGATACAAAAATATCCTTTAACATGATTGATAAAACTTATTCACAGAATCAACACAATTCCCCCAAAGACACAAATCTGCAGTTTGGAGCTTTCAGGTCATATTTTGAAGAAGAAATGGAATCTCAACAACCATAAGTGCTATGTATCGCCATGCATATTGTGAAAATACATATTACCTCCCCCCATTTCTGGCTATATGTTTGCAGTCATCCCCTTCTTGGATCCAAGTTAAGCCAAGAGTAGTATTGCTTCTGAATGATTCTTTCCCTCTTTTGCTGTAGTACATAACATGGGAACAGAACGAGACAACATTTGCCGAACATGGGGACAATATCATTATGAAACCTTTGATGGACTTTACTATTTTTTCTCTGGGAAATCTACATATGTTCTTGTCAGGCAGAGTGAATTAGATGAGCAGAGTTTTTCCATACAAGTAAGTGAAAATAAGATTGAAGGGATGTTGTGTAGTAAAGTTGTTTTCCTTGACTCTGGGTGTCATCAGTTAACTACTGTAGTTAGTCCAGTAGTCCAGAATAGGGGTGTATGATGGATGATTCTGGTTTTTTTTTCTATTGCTGCTTGATTGAGATTTCATGAACCCGTATGAAGTGCTTTTCTGTGCATGAGGGTGAAAAAAGTCGATACATCTTACTCTTATAACTCCTTATGCTTCATGATTTGTGGTCCTGAAAACCTTTCTAAATTTGGCAGAGATTCAGGAGCAGGTGCAATTGGAGATTAATTAAACATGTTTCATGCAAATATTGAAGGCTGCGGAGATCCCAGCTTAATAAAGTTCCAAAGAATGTGGATCTTGACTGAACCTAAATGTTCTAAGCTTCACTTTTATATACTGTTTTGTATTTGGGGGAATAGAGTTATTACCAAATGTGGTATCAAGTTAATAATCAATTCAGCAATAATTAAGATACAGGTATCGAGCTAATGTTTATAATTTCAATTATATTTAGGATCCTGTATCTGAAGTTGTATGTAAACTGTAATCTAATTTTTCTTAAAATTATTCTCTCACTTGTTGTTTTTTGCAGATCCACAATGATCCAGAATGCAGTTCTTTTCCTTATTCCTGTAAACGATCCATTAGCTTATATTTTTCTGGAGAAGAAGAAATCAGATTAAGTAGTGAGGTTACCTACAAAGGAATTGGGTAAGTTAAACAAATGTACCTGTATGTTCTCATGTTCCTTTGTATTTTTACCTACACTATTATTTTAACATTGCAGATGTAAGTATTCTTTGCAATCTCTAAATACAGACTAGTTTCATTCTTGTGGACAATATATAGTGAATATAATTCATTATGGAATTGAGATCAATGTTTATTTTTTTAAAATAAAAACTTCCTATAACTTTCTGCTAACTATCAGATGTTTCTGGAATCACAGGGATATTTTCGCCTGATCTGTTAAAAGCTACATAGCTGACTAAGATAAGAAGCAGGGTTTCAGAAAGACACCTTCAATGCCAATGGGGGATAAAAGCAATCTAGAAAAGTGCAAACTTACATTTCCAAGCAGACTGTAGGAATTGCTGTGCAGTCTCTTTGAAATATTTCCATTCCATGGGCCCCAGGCATATCTCTGGGTCATACTGCCCTTTTTCACAGCAGCTAAACTCTTCTACTTGCTTTCCACACTTTTTCACAAAGCTCTACTTCTCACAAGAAACATAGCTATTCAAAACCAGGGAGTTAAGATTGTTCTCCAAGCCAAGTTGTGAATATTATTACTAACAAATTCAACACAAAATGGTGTCCTTATTCTCCATGAATAGGAACATAACCCAATAATAAGATCTGTGCAGTTGAAGGTAGTAATTTTGTTTGATTTTCATTGGCAGTTATAAAATTATAAAGCTGAAAATGGGACTTACTTTAGTAACATTTGAAAAGAAAGCTATGTTCCTTTCTTTATGGTGATGTTTGTTTTGTTTCCTAGAATACAATTACCATATACCATAGGGAAATTACACATCCAAAAAATAGCTGGATATGTCATTGTTAGACATCAGTATGCATTCTCTTTAGCTTGGGATGGAGTATCTGCTGTTTATATTAAGATGGCTCCTGATTACTTGGGCAAAACTCATGGACTATGTGGTAATAACAATGCCATTCTACAAGATGAGCTTTCCACAAGTTATGGTGAGTATTTACTTGAAGTCTAATGTTTGCTCTCAGTATATATTTATGTTATGTGCAGTCCTTTATAAATATGTGCAGGGAAATGAAATGTAAATAAAATACGGATTAGAATTAATGAGTGGTTTAAGGGAAATCCAAAAATTTAAGAATAATTTTATTTTGGGCAGCTTAGTGTGAGATATTCTAATATGAAACTGAACATAGAGAAAAAGATATAGCTATCAGATTGTTCTAGTTTTATGTGTATGGAATATTTAAGACACAGGAACGTTAGAACTAAACTATCAGTATTTTTAATGTAGTTTAGGAGTTAAGCAAAGGCAATATTGCAACAGCAAGATATTTTTGAATTGAATAGCCTGATTTCCTATTTTGGGTCATAAATACATATTTCATTATATGGAAGAATGGATGGGAGCTGGAAGGTCAGGACTCTTGTAATCAGTCAAATAAGAGAGAAAAATCACAATGCCCTTTATTATACTCAAAATTTTTTCCTTCCACAGTATATGCAGAAAACTTCTCATGCCACCCTTCTCTGCAGCCTGAACAGGCAGATTACTTAAGTTGTGGGATCATAATTAGTACTTTGTGTCCTATATAATGTATTTTCTACATATTTGCATGTATGTTATATATGTTTTGTTGATTAGAGACTCATCCCATGATTGTTAGATCCCATACAGTATGGCAGAAAATCTCTAGAGTGGACTAATGCAAAAAGAAATTTGAAAATCTGTATAAAAACCATCATAAATGCCAACATTTTTCTCAGTGAAGATTTCCAGTGTATGTTACAATACTGTTCTATCAATAGCAGTGAAAGCATTTGAACTGGCTTCACTGCACCTGATTAGTATATGTACTATGACTCCATAAGAAAGCAGGGTGTTAATGGCTAGATGGCTGAAGATTGACTTGGTTTCAGAACTAATTAGAACTAATTTAACATTACTTGATGTTAAGTATGGAGAATAACGGAGACCAGAC
The DNA here is from genome assembly GCF_049901735.1 of Notechis scutatus. NCBI lineage: Eukaryota > Metazoa > Chordata > Lepidosauria > Squamata > Elapidae > Notechis > Notechis scutatus. The sequence goes on along the minus strand of NC_142009.1, from coordinate 242,793,055 downwards.
ATCTGACCAGTGACTTCAACTCTTTAATAAGTAATAGAACATAACAGAGCAACGCTATGGGCAGCAGTAACCCTTTTATAGGGTTAGCTGCTGCCTTATCAACCAATGAAAATGTGCAACAAGTTCAAACTACTAACCAATAAGAAAAGTCCCAAAAGTGGCCAATCAGGGACTAGTTCTGGCCCAATCCCAAGTTGTTGTATAAGGACCAATCTAGTGTGCAGGTTTTCAACCCCTAATTTGCATTTAGGTTATTCACTTTTATTGATTCACAACACCCCTCCCCTTGGGTTCCGTTTGAGGGGAGCTGTAATAAAATCCTCAAGATAGGCAGGCCGTTTGGTCTGCCTGGATGATTCCGAGGCTCCACGGGTTTTGTCTAATGTCCGGTTCGGTGGAGCGCTTGGATGACCTTTGTTAAATTCTATTTCGCTGCACGGCAATTCCGTGCTGCATTCACTGTGGTTGTCTCTGCTACTCCGTGTTTCTTCGGGTTTTGCAGTTCGTTTTCCCCCGTATTAAAGTTCCTGAAAACGTCAACTCCCTCCCGCTTCACGTTCCGGTGCTTCGCTGGGCTGTAGAGTTCCCGTTGACCTGCTATTAGTTGTATCAAAGTCAATTCCCTCGATACTTCCTCCCCTTGAGTTGGTGAACCCGGGGAGTCATGGCCGCTGGGTGGTAATCTCGATCGGAGCTGGTCTATGTGGCGTTTCCACACCCTCCCATCATCTGTTAGCAGGCGGTAAGATCTAGGCCCGTGAGGTGGGTAATGGTTGCGGTATCCATAACGGGTCGCGGAAAAGTTTTTGGCAAAGATTAAATCGCCTACCTTAAATTCCCGGCATTTGCTGCTGGAGCCGAAAGGTTTTTCCGGTGCGAAAGCAGGGTGGAGCCGGTCAAGGTGCGATCGTATTTTCCGCCCCATAAGAAGTTCAGCGGGTGTTTTGTTGGTCACGCTGTGGGCGTGATGTGCTGCAACAAGAGAATCCGATTGATTTTCTCGTCGATGTTGCCAAATTCCATTTTGTGAAGGGTCTTTTTACAAATTGTACCATGCGTTCTGCACGTCCATTCGCCGCAGGGTGCGCGGGCGAGGTTAGCGCATGGCGGATGCCCCGATCAGCAAGATATTGTTCAAAGGGCAATGCAGTGAACTGTGGGCCGTTGTCCGAGACCAACACGTCCGGAAACCCGTGTGTGGCAAATAGTCTGTTTAATTTATTAATAACTGAGTCTGTTGTAGTTGTGTGCATTCGATGAATCTCGAGCCAGTTAGAATAGGCGTCAACAGTAATCAGGAAAGTGTGACCTTTGGTAGGCCCCGCAAAGTCAATATGAATACGGGACCACGGTCCCCTCGGCGTTTCCCATTCGGTTGGGCTTGCTTTAGGTGGGGCATTGCTGACGTCCTGGCAACGCGTTGGCACGTGCGACCCAGGCCTCGATTCTTTTGTCGATTCCCGGCCACTAAGCATAACTGCGTGCGAGTGATTTCATCCGCACAATACCGGATGTCCCTCATGCAATACCGCCAAAACAGTCTGTTGCAATTTGCCAGGGATTACGACTCGATCGCCCCACAAGATACAGCCTTTTGGGAAAACAGCTCGGTTTGGCGGGCTTTGAAAAGCGCCCATTCCAGTGCTATTTGGTCCGTCGGCCACCCCGTTCAACCCAGCGTAGTATGTGTTGCAGAACTGGGTCACGTTTCGTTTCAAAAGCAATGTCTCTAGCCGTCAAGGGTGGTGCATGTAGAGCTTCGATCTGTAGTGTTGAGAGGGTTGGGGCTGGATCCACAACAGTGTCTGGGAGCGGTGTTCTGCTCAATGCATTGGCGTGGAGAATCGATTTCCCGGGCGGTGTTGCAAGGTGTAGGTGTAGGCCACCAGGAATTCAGACCAATGGGTCATTCTGGGGGACAATATATACGGGTTGGTTTATTACCCGCAATGATCCCCAGTAGCGGTTTATGATCAGTGATTATTGTAAACGCACGGCCATAAACATATTCATGAAATCTTTTAACTGCAGCAACAATAGCTAAAGCTTCTTTGTCCAGCTGACTATAATTTCGTTCAGCTTTAGCTAAGGTTCGCGAAAAAACGCGATGGGGGCCTCCGCTCCGTTTGGTAACAGGTGGGCCAGAATTGCCCCAACCCCAAAGGTGATGCATCACACGTGATAGTGGCGGCAGAGTCTCGTTGTACTGCATAAGTACTGAATCAGAAGTTAGCAATTTCTTTACTTGTTGGAAAGCATGTTGTTCCCGTTGCCCCCAAACCCACGTTGCTTTTTGTCTAATAGTCTATGCAATGGTTCAGCTACTGTTGCTTTGTGGAGTAAAAACACATTATAGAAATTGATAAGTCCAAGGAACGCCTGTAGGTCTGCCTTGTTCCTTGGAGTGGGTGCCTTTTAATTGCTCGTAATTTGTCTTGGGTGGGATGAATTCCTTGGCTGTCAGGAGATATCCCAAAAATTCTACTTTTCCGGTACATAAGTGGCATTTATCTTTTTTTACTCTGAGGCCTGCATTTTGGAATCTTCGTAAAACCTCTCTGAGTCGTTTTTCTAGGATGTCTTTGTTAGGTGCGGCGATGAGTACATCGTCGAAATATGGGACAACGCCTTTTATCCCTTGTAACAACCTTTCCATTAAACTCTGGAAGATTCCAGGGCGACGCTTACCCAGATGGGCCGGTTGCATTTAAATGCGCCCCATGTGTTACGATCGTTTGCGCCTCGGCTGTGGTTGGGTCTACAGGCAATTGTTGATACGCCTGGGCTAGATCTAGTTTGGCGAAAACTTTCCCGCCGCCCAGGGAATGGAGTAAATGTTGCACTACCGGTACTGGATAAGTACTTTGCTGCAGTGCGTGGTTTAATGTGGCCCGGTAGTCTCCGCAAATTCTTAGGGACCCATCAGGCTTGATAGGCGTCACTATCGGGGTTTCCCAACGGGCGTGGTCGGTGGGTTCCAGTACGCCCTGCGCTATTAGTTTATCGAGTTGTTCGTCGATTTTAGGCTTCAAGGCGACGGCACCCGACGCGCTTAAGGCGGATGGGTGCTATCTCAGGGTTCAAGTTAAACGAGATTGGGGTCCCCTTATACTTGCCTAGTCCGTTCGCAAAAAACGTCCTTGGAATTCTTGCACGAGTGCTTCCTCCCAATCGACGCTCTCGGCCTTGTGGACTCCGCTACGGTGATCCCGAGCGGCCTGAACCATTGAAGGCCTAGAAGACTAGGCCTGTCTCGATCCACGATCGTTAGTGGTAGTGCGACGGTGCGGTCTTTGAATGAGACCTGGAATTTGCGGGACCCGACAACGGGAATTCTGTTACCCTGATAGTCTTTGAGTATAACCCTTTGAGGTTAAGATCTTGGCGGTGGATCGTGGGAATGAGCTGTTGGAGCGTTTCCACGATACCATCGAGAGGAAGATCCCGAGTCTACCTCCATCACGCAAGGTTTGTTTTCGATGGTGACCTTTACTCGGATTTTCCGGCATCAAGGGATGTGGCGTGGCCTATGGTGATTGTTTGGTGGGTCTCTTCCCGCCAGGTTTCTTCACGCCTGGTGGAAGTGGTGGGCGGTTTGTTTCTGTAGGAGTGGTTCAATTTTTCTCGGTGTGTGCCGAAGAATCCGGAAGACTGGCATTCGGCCTGTCGGGTTTGGAGTTCTGTTTGCTTCTGCAAACCTTTGCGATGTGACCTCGTCTCCCGCAATGGCGGCAGAGTGCGTCGAGAATTTGCAGCCGGATCGTGGGTGATTGGCTCCACAGCCAGCACACGGTCGCAATGAGTGTTGTGTGGACTGGTCTCTCTCCGTTCGAAGTCGGTTGACCTCTTCCTCATCGCTGTCGGACGGGGACTCTAGGTCTTCGTGGTGAGTTGATACCAGGTGTCTCTCTGAGCGGCGAGGTATCAGTGGCGAGTTTACGGGCGGTGCGTTGGTGCGGCGCATTTGGGCTGCCGACTTCTTGGTCGCCTCCGCTGCCGAGGCTTCTTTAAGGGCATCGGTGAGGCTGATGTCCGCCTTAGCCATATTTTGCTCTGGATCGCGCTACCGGTACTGGATAAGGCCCAGAACCAGGCCCAGAACCAGGCGGTCCCGGAGGGCTTCTTCTAAGTCTGCGAACCCGCAGAGGCCTCCTAGGTTCCGGAGGTCCGTGATGTAATTGGCAAGGCTTTCGCCCTTCCGTTGGTCCCTCTGGTAATATTCATGTCTTCTTATTAAGGTTGGCACGGTGGGCACGTAGTGAGCCCGTAGTAACTCGAGGACGTCCCAGTCCATTTCTTTTACCTCTGCTGGCTTGGCAAGCGACTTTGCCATTTTAAACACGGTTGGCCCACAATGAGTTAGAAAGATAGCTCTTTTTTGCCGGTTGTCGCATCTTTCAAATTGTTGGTCTCCAGAAACATCTGGAACCGATCCATGTAGGCCTCCCAGTCTTCGGTTTCTGGGTTGAATGGAGCGGGTGGTACGGCACTGCTGGCCATGTTGCCGTTGATGGTGCGTGTTCGACCACGTGCTCTGTTAGTTGCTCTGTAGGTTAGTCAGCTCTTCGGTCTCCGGATCCCACCTTCGTCGCCAGTGTTAAGTATGGAGAATAACGGAGACCAGACATCTGACCAATGACTTCAACTCTTTAATAAGTAATAGAACATAACAGAGCAACGCTATGGGCAGCAGTAACCCTTTTATAGGATTAGCTGCTGCCTTATCAACCAATGAAAATGTGCAACAAGTTCAAACTACTAACCAATAAGAAAAGTCCCAAAAGTGGCCAATCAGGGACTAGTTCTGGCCCAATCCCAAGTTGTTGTATAAGGACCAATCTAGTGTGCAGGTTTTCAACCCCTAATTTGCATTTAGGTTATTCACTTTTATTGATTCACAACACTTGAGAAGTTAGATGGAAATTGTGAAAGAAAACAATGATGATAAAAGCGAACTTCCCGCCTTTACACAATGCATTCGTGTATTTCCGCTCCCTAGGAAAAATTACGGAAGACATTGAAGAATTTGTGGAAAGCTGGAGAGAAAATCCTCCCCAGGAGAACATCCGTTCCTGGGGAACATCATTTAGCTATGAACCACCCTGTTTGACTCAAACTGATGCATTTTTGCAGGTAGGTATTCAACACACCACACAAATTAAGATTTAATTCTAAATGTGAAGCTTTTGGGTCTCTGAAGTCATAATCATTGCCTTTTATCCCTGCCATACTGACACACACACACACACACACGTGTGTGTGTGTGTGTGTGTGTGTGTGTGTATGTATGTATCATAACTGACTTAGTGTTGAGAAACTCTGTGGCCTAGAAGACTTTATAAATGCTGAAAGTGTCATAGGAGCAATCAGTGAAGTATGGTGAAGTGATTATTGGATTGTGACAAAGAAGACCCAGGTTTTAGATATGTTCAACAGATTGATGGCACGAGGGAAAAAAATATCTATTAGTTTTGGCATGCAGTGCCCTGTGGTGCTGTCTTGAGGGAAGGAGTTTATGTCCAGGATGTGAGGGGTCTATAGATATTTTCTCAGCCCTCTTCCTGGCTCATACAATATACAGGTGTTCTATAGAAGGCAGGCTGTTGCAATTGTTTGTTCTGCAGTCTTAACTGTCTGTTGGAGTCTGTATCTGTCCTGTTTGGTTGCTGTACCAAACTAGACAGTACAAATGACAGACTTAGTAATTCCTCCTTAAAACTGTATCAACAACTCCTGGGGCAGTCTGAACTTCCTGTTTTTTATTTTGATACTGTTTAAAACAACATTTCTCTACTTTTTTTCTCTCTTTTCAGAGGACATACATATTATGCAGTGTATTGCTCTGGTTCCCCTTTAAAGAATGTCATGAATTTGTGAGCCCATTTCCTTTCATGGCCAGTTGCACAAATGATTTATGTATGTAAGTATCCATTTTTTGAAGTCCAGAGTTAGAAGTGGGTAGCTAAGATCCAAAAAAGCTCATGAATGCACATGGGTCTATTTGTTATATCATTATCTCCAGTTCTTACACTATTCATATCCCAGACAGCATCATGATCTCTAGGAGCAAGTTCTCAACATGTTCAAGATGACATAGTATATGTATATAACAGAATTCATCTTGGCTAAGTATTTAATTCTCACCTGGTTCTTTTTCAATTGTTGTAGAGTGGTATTCATTTGTTTTGAGTGAAAATGGAACAAACTGATATAATTGTTGATCTAAATTTATGTATTTTGAATTCTCATTATCTGATTACATTCGGATTTAAAATTAAATCATGGTTTAGTTCTATAATAACAAGCTTAAGCTTGTTATTCCAGAAGTAGTTGTTACTTATACCTTTGTCTCTGAGTTTTTCTTCAGAACAGATCTGCAGTTTAGTGTGCCATTTTGAACTGTGAATTTAGATTATACCTTATGATTCTTGACGAATGTATCTTTTCTTTTATGTATACTGAGAGTATTTGCATCAAGACAAATTCCTTGTGTGTCCAATCACACTTGGCTAATAAAGAATTCTATTAATCTATTTTAATATTATTTTTTTAAAGCCACATGACGGGAGCAGTGGCTCAGTGGTTAAAGTTGCTGAGCTTGTCAGCTTGTGTTTGAGACGCAAGCGCCATGTGATGGGGTGAGCTTCAGCTCCTGCACACTTTGCAGTTCAAAAGCATGCAAATGCAAGTAGATAAATACTTCCCACTTTGGTGGGAAGATAACAGTGTTCCATGAGCCTTGGCATATAGTCAGGCAGGCCACATGACCATGGGAAGGGTCTTTGAAGAATGCTGGCTCCCTTGGCTAAGAAATGGAGATGAGCACTGCCCCTAGAGTTGGATATGATTGAAAACCTTTACTTTTAAAGCCACTTTGTCTGAATTTAGATGTTATGAATTATTCTGAATATCTTTCCTAAAACACTACAATATTGTTTTCATTTTGTGCATTGCTCAAAATAATAATAAAATAATGCATACAGTTGGTATAATCATACTTGGTGGGTCTAATCACACTGAGTCAATAAAGAATTCTATTCTATTCTATTCAACAATATCTCTGGATTGTTGATAACAATATTATTAATCTTATCATGTTGCTCTTTTATAAAAATAGAGCCAGAGATGTTATGTTAACTTTAATTTTTTAAAGGTCAGGCATTGATAATACCACTTGGTGTCGTGCATTAACCGAATATGCAAGGACTTGTGCTCAAGCAGGAAAACCACTTCACGAATGGCGGGCTCATTTTGAGCAATGTGGTAGGCATTGAAGGTTTCAGAATATTTCCCAGTCTCTGTAGTTTCCTATGTCCCCCCCCCAATGTAAATTGCTATATTTACTAACAGAGAATGGTAATGATTAGATAAATTAGTAGCATACAAAACCAGCGAGAACCATATTTCTGCATGTATTGTTATAATAGATAAATAAATAAAATTTGTATATCAGATCAGAAACTTAATACAGTAGTTCATAATATAATATCAAGTTAGGAATAAGAACATTTAACATTGATCCTGACTGATAATAGCAATAGCACTTAGACTTATGTAACTCTTCACAGTGCTTTACAACCCTCTCTAAGTGGTTTACAGAGTCAGCCTATTGCCCCCAACAATCTGGGTCCTCATTTTACTGACCCTGGAAGGATGGAAGACCGAGTCCACCTTGAGCCACTCAGAATTGAATGAATTTCATTCCCCCCAAAAGTAGAAAACCAATGTTCTGTTGAAGTGTTCAGTACTTATATGTCATATATATCTTATGAGCCATGGTGGTGCAGTGGTTAGATTGCAGTACTGCAGGCTACTTCTGCTGACGGTTGACAGCTAGCAGTTTAGCATTTTGTGTCTCACTGGTTCAAGGTTGACTCAGCCTTCCATCCTTCTGAGATGGGTAAAATGAGGACCAAAATTGTTGGGGGCAATATGCTGACTCTGTAAACCACTTTGAGGGTATAAATATGCTGACTCTGTAAACCGCTTAGAGGCTGTAAAGCACTGTAAAGGGGCATATAAGTCTAAGTGCTATTGCTATTGCTATCTATTCCCTCCCATTGTCTTAGCTGCCCAGAAGCAGTGCACAAGGACATCTGGGGAAGTGAACATCTTGTATCTATTATCCTTATCTCCATTCAACAATCCTTCTTGCACATCCAGACTTTAAGATTACAAGTAATTATGGGATTATAGGGGGCATATAGAAGGAAGATACAACTACTGTGTGTTGTGCACCAAAATGAGGACAGTGAGAAAAGAAAAGTCTTATGGGCTTATTTTTGCACAAGCCTGTAGCATCTTGCAGGCATTGTTTCAAATGTTAGGCAAATGATTTTATATTTGGTTCAGCCGTAGTTTTGGAAAGCATTTTAGATACGAAGTAAAATCTACATCTATGATTGGTTGCAGGGAAGGGAAATGACATATCATTTTTAAAATCAAAAATGCATCCAATATTAAAAAAAAAATCTCAAGAGACATTAAAGCCTTAATGGATTTATAGAGGCATAAATCTTTGAACAGAACTCTTTTCTTAAATGAAACTGAAACAATGACATAAATCAGGTAACATTCCCTATGTCTTCTGTTTTGCAGTTGTTAAATGCGAGGAGCATCTTGTCTACAATGAATGCATTGACTGTTGCCCATTTTCCTGTCGCCAAAAAACGCACTGTGTTGACAGTGAACTTCCCTGTGTTGATGGATGCTATTGCCCAGATGGTAATATGGCTATTGCGTGGGTGGCATTCTTGCAAATCTGCAGCAGAATAGCTAAAAAGCTATATTTCAAGAGTTTGTCACCCAAGTTAATGTTGTTAGTGAAATTGTAAATCCTTAGGGGAATAGATAAAATCAACCCAGGGGAATAATCTAATGCCCTTGTGTGTTTCAAAATGCATTTTCCTCTCTGAATCTGAATATTGTTATGGTTCTATTTGTTTGTAACATATTTTTACACTTGTCCTTTATGATAGGAAATAAGTAGTAACTTGCAGCATAAAACATTTCAGATTTGAATTATTTTGAATCTGAAATGCCCTCTTCCAAGCATGAATCAGGTTGTTTTAATCATTTTATATGATCTGAAGTATAAACATTTTCAAAGTATTTCAAACTTAAAACCAATGTTTTGCTTAAAAAAAAAAAAGGCTTTTTAAATCTCAAAACTTCTCCATCAAGCAAAACAGTTTTGCAGCCTAAAATCTTTTTTTTCCATTTCAAACAGGACATTTAACACTTAAATGAGGGCTTTCAAATTTGAAATGGTTCATATTTAAAACATTCGCAGAACCTTAGTTCTAAATAATAATATTGTGCATTGTGAAGGAATTTATTTTAAATACTACGCAGTCAAAAATATGTTGTTACCAATTACACGACTTGATAATTTTCTGCCTAATATTGAATATACATTCTAGGCCTTATTTATGAAGACAGATTATGCGTGAGGCCAATTGACTGCCCTTGTGATTACCATGGAACTATCCACAGAACTGGTGCAGTTATTCAAGAGGAATGCAATAACTGGTGAATAATTTCCTGAAAATTTTAAGCAAGTTTTACTAACTTCATACAACAAAATATATTACTATTAGACAAATAGTTGTTAAAGGCATATGGGTGTGTAAATTACATTTCCAAGGTAAGGGAGTTTCTTCCCATAAACAGTTAGAAGAATTCCAGAGCATTGGAAATTTTAACTTACCCTGACTCTCAACAAATTATTTTCTTTGGGAAAAGCTTGAAAGTAACATTTATAACATGTTATATAACAAAACCAAGATGTTTTTCACTATAGCATCTTAGGGTAACTTGTGCTTCCATTTCCTCAACTGTCTTCCTTACCTAACCCCCTACCCCAAAAAAACCACAGTATTTTAAAGACGACAAAATGGAATGCCTTTACTTTTGCAATGATAGAACTTTGAGTCTTCTGTATAGAAACATATGAAGTTCATTAAGTGGTACATTCTCCTTTCAAGAATGTAGAAAGTTTTTGAATTTGATAGAATTCAAGATCCCTAGTATGTTTATACAGATATATACTAAGAATGTATCTTGAAGCATAGGGTTGTTTGGATATTTTCTTTCATCCAAGAGAAAGTTGTTGAATTTATTATTATGAACAGAAGAGAAGCAGCCACGTCTCTGAGTATAGAAAAAAAGTGTTTCATAATCAGGAACAAGATGGGTAATCCCAGCTAAAAATTGGGTAATTCTGTGGATTGTTTTTTAAATTTTTTAATAATACACACTAGACAAAACAATCAGTGCTGAGCATTTTTATGCTGCAAAATACAAAGTGAGTTTTTACAGACTGTAGGGTCTGTTGTGGAAATGTTCAAGATTGCTTGGCAGATTATATTATAAATAATTGTATTCTATATGCATGAATTTAAAATTGTATTTTTCTTATATCTATATATTTATCTAAGTATCATGTTTTGTTATTTATATTTTATTGAGTTTGATTCCTAGATTGCATACTTGAAGAGTAGTTTTTGAAAGAAACTTCACCTCTCGTTAAAAAAAACATATTAACATATCTATGTTGTAATATGCTTTATTTTGAACACCTTGTGACAAAAGAAATTCATTCTTGTTCTTGTCCCAAGCATGTGTAACCTCCTCCTTTAATAGGATTGCAAACAAGAAACCCATAGATACAACAATATATTTGGTGAATATGAAAAGATCTATTTATTTCCATTAGTGTTTCCCTAGTGTAAATTGTTTTCTGGGATTTATAGCATAAACGCAACCAGAAATCTTGGTTCAGCTTTGGTTTCTGACTTTTTATGGCTCAATTCAGTATATAGTTCAGTAAATGAGGCTTTCAGTATATAGTTTAGTATTATGCAATGGCTGCTTTCTCAAGTCTCTAATCTTTTTCTCTTTCAGTACATGTTCTGGAGGAAAATGGATTTGCACTAATCTTACCTGTCCAGGTACATAATTCATAAAAACTTTCTAGCCTGGAACTTTAGTGGCAACATTTTTGCAGGTTTTCTCAGCTGTCACCCTATTATTGTAAATTACTATTTGTTTTGTACTGCCTATCTTTTATAAGCTGTAGCTATCTACTTATGAACATCATGTCTAAGTTTGCAGTTTAGCTCCACTCAATTTCCATTCATTTCATGTACCATGTACCATTCATTTCATTGCTCAATAAGAATATGCAGAGCCCAATGACATAGAATACCCATGATCAGATCTTCCAACTTAAAAACCAACCAATCAAGCCTTTTAAAATCTGTTTAACTTTTTCTTTGGGCATTATTTCTTAATGCCTCATTTTCCAAATATAAGTCATATTCTGTCCCCTCATCTTCTATGAGCTTTCACTTGGTGCCATAATTGTGCTGTGGATTTTTTTAAAAAAATCCCTTCAATTTACTACTTCAATTCTGGAACACTGCCAAGGAATGAGCTTAGATCAGTGATGGCTAACCTATGACACGCGTGTCACTCGTGACACGCCGAGGCACTTTGACTGACATGCCTGTTGGTGTGGGGAAAACCTGCACATTTAGAGGCTGCCTGTGCTCTGCTCCAATCCCTGCTCCCTGCTTGTTGCGTGGAGGCGTGGTGTCACTGCTGCCGCAAGATCTTTGCAGCAGAGAACCAGTTTTAACCGCCATAAACTGAGGTTTGTCAGTTTCATTACCTCAGGAACGCTACAGGAGGAAAGGAGATCCATGAGGTTCACAGCCCTGTAAGGTGGCCTTCTGATCCCCACATCCTGCACCTGCAGCCCTGAGACCAGGGAGACGAGTTTCACAGCCCTGTGTGATCACCCCAGCCCAGTCCGTCATAAACCAAATTATTGATATTTCTTGAAGTGACACGCGACCTGAGGAAGGCTACACTTTTTCCCGATTTTTGACACACCAAGCTGAAAAGGTTAGCCATCACTGGCTTAGATCATTCTCCTAAAAGAAGATCCAACACTCTATTAAAAATCTAGACATAGATATCTTTCACACCGACTAAATAATGAACTGTGAATATTTCCCATGCAAAAATTCAGCGCAAAAACAATATGTATACATGTATGTATTCTTTCATTCGATCATCTCAGGTTGTTTGAATAAGCCCCTGCAGTTTTCTAGGCAAATTTTTCAAAAATGCTTTTTGCCATTGTATCCTTCCTAGAGCTGAGAGAGAGTGACTGGCTTAAAGCCACCCTTAAAGCCTTTGTGTCTGGGGGGGAACTAGAATCCATAGCCTCCTTCTCATTTCTAGCCTGGTGCATTAATCACTACGCCAAACTGGTTCCTTAACATTTATTTTACTCATATAATAAATAGAGATAGACAATTGCCTTTTTTCATGTTTGTTTCTTGGGCCAGGTGAGGGAGGACGAGATTTATTCAAATGTGTGCTATGAGCCTGAAGCAAGTTTTTAAAGGAAATAATCATTATTTAAAAAGATGAAACGGCTGTAAAATAAGCAAGACAGGTTTTTTTAAATTCATCTTTGTAATCCTTGTATGGTTGTCTTAATATCATTCAGCATTTAATATCAAATACAACATCAGAAAGCATTCTTGTAGCATATTGGGAAAACAAATCCTTTTTTTTTCTTCATTCTTTGTTGCCAGCTCAGTGCTCGGTTTCAGGAGATATTCACTTCATGACATTTGATGGGCGCAAGTTTACTTTTCAAGCACCCTGCCAATATATCTTGGCAAAAAGTCGTGTCTCTGACAAATTTGCTGTGACTCTACAAAATGCTCCTTGTGGACAGGTGAGCTGATAAAAGCAAGCATGCTTGATGGCTTAAAAATTAAGTCATCTTTCTGAGAAATACATCTCTTGCTGCTTTCTGATTGAATGTTGATCTTTGGATCCAATACAGAAGTTCCATTCTAAAGACACAGGCATGATGTGCCTTATGGATTTAATGCAGGACAAATTAAAGAAAGAAGTGGTGGATTTTTCTGACTTTGATTCACCTTCTACCAAACATCTTTTGCTAGTGGGAAAAAATAAACACTGTTTGCCCTTCTTAGCCTGGAAGGCAGGAGTGAGCAAGTGGAGGCACATATTTAAAACAGCTTTAGCTGCTGATTATGTTGCCAGGTTGCAGGTATGGAGATCTGCTCAAAATATGTCGCCTCGAATCACAAGATGAGTGGCATATAAATTTGATAAATAACTAAAATAATAAAGGGAGTGCGAAACGCATGTCTGAAACAAGCTCAGCTGAGAGTTCACCTATGAAGAAAAAAGATGCAGAGTGAAATGGGGGAAAACAACAATGAGCAAGCCCCCTCTGTGACTAGTGTTGCAAGAGAATAGCAATCCTAAATCATAGTACCTGGAAGTGGCCTGTGAAGAAGCAAAATAGTATAAGAATAGATAATATGGATCCTCCTCCCTAAGTTAAAAAATACTTTAAAGTATCAGCCCCCAACCTTTTGGTCATCAAGGACTGGTTCCATGGAGAGAGGTTTTTCTGTGGACTGGAGGGGGTGTGGTTCACATCAGTGGGATTCAATTTTTTTTACTACCGATTCTGTGGGCGTGGCTTGATGGGCGTGGCAGGGGAAGGATACTGTAAAATCTCCAGTCAGAGGTGGTATTTACCGGTTCTCTGAACTACTCAAAATTTCCGCTACCTGTTCTCCAGAACTGGTCAGAACCTGCTGAATACCACCTCTGGTTCACATGCTGCCTGCATCCCGCAGATGCGGCTTCACTTCTTAACACGGCCCGCTTTCTGACATGCTACAGCCTGGTACCAGTCCATGGACTGGGGGTTGGTTTAAAGTATAGCCCTGAGAAATTCCTTATTGTTAGAAGAACCAGAAAATTTATATTGCATTTATGGTGTGGTAGAATTGAGTTCTCCTTCCCATTTTAAACACTTGAAATGTCAAGCCTGTTCCTCAAAATAAAACAGCAGAATTATTTTAACTTCAAAAAACGAAACGAAACACAGCTTTCTTTGAGTTAGGTTTTGATAGTATTGGTTTTCATTTAGCTTCTCTTATTTACTTGAGGTGGATGGTTTAATTATATTGTGCTGCTCCTTTATGTTCATCTGGTTTGTTAGATTCCGCTTTTGATTGAATAGTTTTAAAGTGTTTCATAAACTGTCATGTGATTTCCAGATAAGACTATTTGGGTCTACAGTGGTTTCCTTTCATCATTTGACTGTGTATTTCAGATTGAGGATATGTAATAATAAAGCAGGCTGTCTTCCAGTGAAGCATGTCTATCACCACTTTCTAACTAGCTGACCAAAAAGGTATAAAAAATGGAATGATAAGATCTGGAGGCAGTAATTACCCAAGATAGCTTAAATTATTCTGGGAAAAAGGAGTTTTTACAATAGAAACTCAACATGCTGAGTTGTGAAAGCTGTAATTTCAAATATTTGGCTTTGACTTATTTACGAAAAATGATACTTTTAAAAACATAATAAGAGCAAAATTTCAACTAGAGATTTGTGTTTGAAGAAGAGGACTCAAAATGATTCCAATCCTTTCATAGAGTTTTGGGGATAAAATTTTTTTTTGAAATGAAATTAATTTGTAAAAGTACATTGCCAGGAAATCTAGAAAGCAAGTTCAGATATACAAATTTCATAAATCTTCTAAACCTGAGGAAAAAAAGGAAGTGACACTTTTTGTGTTTTGTTGGTTAACATGGCTAGAATTATTTTATGTTTAAGATATTTGCATCTAGAAAGTATTCCATAGTTCTCAGTAATGCTACAATATGTCCGTTATTACCTTCATATCTTGTTTTGAATTACTCAAACATTACTTTGAGATGGCAGCAACCTTTATAACTAAGTAATAACAGTGATATCAGATCCCCAAGTTTATTAAGGAGAGAATTTGCTGGTGGCCTATGACTCTTCTGACAGGCCTTTCTTACCCCAGGCCTGCAGGCCTTATTCTAGGTTTGCACTTTCCCATTGAGGAGTGATGTGGAATCTAGGGGTCCTTGTAGACTCATAGGTCCTGTTCAAAGAACAGGTGGCAGCTGTGGTCAAGTGGGCCTTAGTGCAGTACCATCTGATGTACTAGTTGCACTTCTTTGTGGATCAGGCAGCCCTCTAAACATTAACCCACACTCTTGTCACCTCATGGTTCAGCTATTGTAGTGTTCTACGTGGCAATGCCTTGATGACTTCTCAGCAGCTTCAACTGGTGTAGAATATAGCAGCATGAGCAGAGGTGGGTTTGCCTTGGCCTGCCCAGAACCACTTTTGCTTCAAGAACTGCATTGATTGACAGGTTTTTTTTTTCCTAATGTGGTTCTAATGCTGTTTATTATTTATAAAGCCAGTTGCCTAAGAAGATGCCTGTCTCCCATACATGATTTACAACTTCAATTAAGCCCCAAACCTTTGTTGCTAAGTGAGACATTGTTAAGTAAACGTTGCCCCATTTTACGACCTTTCTTTCCACAGTTGCTCAGTGAATCACTACAGTTCTTGACTTAGTAACACGATTGTTAAGTGAATCTAGCTTTGCTTGTCTTTATCTATTAGAAGGTCACAAAAGGTGATCATGTGACTCTGGGACACGGCAACTGTCATAAATATGAGTCAGTCTGAATTTTGATCATGTGACCATGGGGATGCTGCAATAGTCATAAGTGTGAAAAATGGTCACAAGCCACTTTTTTCAATGCTGTTATAATTTCAAAAATTCATTAAATGAACTGTTGTAAGTTAACGACTATGGTGCTGGAGAAGACTCCTGCGAGACCCTTGGACTGCAAGGTGATCAAACCAGTCAGTCCTAGAGGAGATCAACCCTGACTGTTCTTTAGAAGGCCAGATCCTGAAGACTCTGGGCGGTGGTAGAGGACAGGAAGACCTGGAGGAACATTGTCCATGGGGTCGTGATGGGTCAGACATGGCTTCGTGACTAACAACGATAACATATCTTTGAACAGTCACTAAATGAACTGTTGTAAGTTGAGGACTCCCTGTAGTTTTGCCAAACATTATAAGTGGACAGAGTGGATATGCTCTGGGTCCCTTTGATTAATGCCATCTTTTGGGACACAGGAAGCACTCCTTCTTTGTTGTGGTGCCTGTCTTCTAGAATGAGGTCCTTCCTGAGGGCTGGACAATTCCCAACCAGATGACATTCAGAAGTTCTTAAAGACTTGTCTTCCAGTTTGAGCCTCTTCAGCAACAGACCGAAACCTCGTCTCTGCAAGGCTTCGATCCATGCTTGCTCCTGGAGCGCCCCGAGCTGGCTGGTTTCGGGGCTAAGCCACCCTGTAGAGGTGGTGAAGAGGGGGGAGACTGCCTGCAGGGTTGAGGAGAGCTGCATCTCTCCTCCCCAGTTGGCCATTACTCCCTTTCCCGAAGGCGGTTTTAGCGGTGGTCAGAAATGGCCACCACAAAGAAGAACTCGACCAGAAAAGAATGTGCAAGAGGAAGATAAGAAGAGAAAGTTTTGGTTGACCAGGTCAAACAGCTAAAGCAACAAATAAGGTATCCTGGAATTGAAACTATTTAAAAAAAACAATAACATTGTTCCCTAAGAAGATTTTTAAGCTGCGAAGGAAAGAGAAAAGGGAAAAGATTTGGGTTTTTTTTCTCCTTTTCCTATACTGACAGCTAAGAGACTTAAGCAAGAAATTGGAAAAAAATCCACTTTGACATTAATAGGCATTTAATGCTGAAAATAAAAAGTCAAAGGGATAATAAAGATTTCTGGATAATCAAAAGGTTTTGAAAACAGGAAAGGAGAGAAAAAGAATAAAAGGGCAGGATCTGGAAGGGAGGAGACTGCCTGGAATTAAAAAGAACTTACAGCAAAATCTCAACAAGACTTCCAAAAGATACATTTTAACTGAAATATCGCAACAAAAACCCCAGGAAGAGAAAGTGGAAAAAGAAATAAGAAGATATAACTCGGGACTATTTGAATTACTTGATGATTTCTGGATTTTTGGTTATTGTATTTGAATGACTAAAATCAATCAAGTGGTTGTTTAAAACTGTTTAAAATAGCTCCACTTTTAGAAGAACTGAAAATGGAACTTAAAAAGTACAAAGAAGATGCACAAGAAAGGAGGGGTTCTTTTGGCTTCGTATTTCAGTTTTTAGAAATGGAGATTTGGAATTATGAGAAACAACAAGAAATGCCTGCAGAACAAGAAGATTGCGACAAAGAAGAAGCCATCTGTAATGAACAAGTAATCTTTGGTGGGGGGGGGGAAAGGAAAGGGGGGAAAGAGAATGGAAAGTTTAAGATTGGGAAAAACAACTCCCCCCCAAATAAGAGTGAAAAATAAGTATAAAATCAGAAAGCAACAGAAGAGGGAAATGCAGAAGAGAGAATTAGATATAGAGAGACAAGGGGGTAAAAAGGGGAGGGAGAAGATGAGAGCGAAGAAAGAAAGGAAAAGAAGTTATAAAGGACAGAAACAAAATATAAAGAAACAGGGCCTATTTAGAGATAATGGGTGAAAATTTAATGGAAAAAGGGATTCTGCAAAGGTACATAAGATAGTATTGTTATATTAGAAACAGAAATAATGTTAGAAAATATGAAACAATGTATGATTAAAATGTCTGATAAAATAGCTATCGTAATTCAGTGGAATGCTTGTCAATAAATAAATGTAACAAAATGAATATTTAATTATTTACAAAACGTGAAGAGAAATAAGGGAAAAATTAATTATGGAGATTATATGTGTCTTTAAGGAATTATGATATTTAATTGAAAAGAAGTGTTAAAGATGTTAAGATTTTAATGATTATTAATGATAGAACTGAATTGGAATGGAATGAGGGTTTATAATTACATATATTTATAATCTTTTTTTTTAAAGAATATAGTGTGTATTATAAGAATGTACCAAGCAGACTTCGATTGGAAGTTATATATTGTCTATAATATTGAAGGTCATAACATTAAGGTATATATTGAAGTTTAAATAAGAGTTGAATGGATGTAATTAAAAGATATAAAGGTGTCATACTCTGTTAGGGATAACATTGTTTACCCTAACTGGTTTGGGTAAAAATAATAAATATGGTATCATGGTTTGTTAGTTAAAGTGTGTGTAACTTTAACTGCAAGAATGTAATTAAGGGAGTGGTTGTAAAAGCACTATATAAGAAGCGAGGCAATTGCAGCTCTCTCTCTCTCTGGCCTACTGATCTCTAATTACTGAATGGATTGATGACTGCGTTCTTGCTGAAAAGGGGAGAGAAGAAGGAGTGTTGATATTTTCTCAATGGAGAGAAAATAAAGATTGGACTGATTTATTGTAAGTGAACTGACATTGGCTATTCAACACGGACTTTGCAAATAGAGTATCCCTGACAAGACTTGACTGAAATTGATATATGACTAATGGACCGTTTATTTGACTATGCTATAATTCTTAAATGGAATAAACTATACTTTTGATAGCACAAGCGTATCTGTATTTTTACTGCGTGTTAACTAGAAAACTTATCTCACACATTTACCTGTCTTCCTATCTGACTTCGCTGCACGTTCTGTTTAGTTTGTTTTCCTTAACACCCGTTGGGGAATCCAGGCTTAACATACTCCAATTAGTAACTACAGGAGAAAATTTGTTTAATGAGAAAAGATAATATGAAATTGAAACAGAACAGACAAAAGTATAAATATAATGATTTGAATTGAGATGAGATAATCAAAATAAAATTGAGAAAATTAAAAGAAGGGAAAAACTATATAGAAAATGTGGAATAGTATAAGATATGGAATAGAACACAAAAAGGAGCATGAAATTGAGTTTTGTGTCTGTATAAAGAAGTTCAACCCGGGACCATGCTATTTTCAAAAAAGATGTTTTACTTGTATTTTGTATGTGTGAAAACCCAAATAAAACTTTATTTTAAAAAAAAGAAGTTCTTAAAGACTTGGCTGTTTCCCCAACTTTGGGGTAGGATGTTTGGATGATACCACTTGTCAGGTGTGTTTGACAAATGCTTCATACGTTTTGGTGCTTGATGTCTGGATTTTCCATCATGTAGGGGGGGGGGGGGGGGGGGGCGGGGGGGGGGGGGGCGGGGGGGGGGGGGGGGGGGGGGGGGGGGGGGGGGGGGGGGGGGGGGGGGTGGTGGGGGGGGGGTTTTTGGGCGGAGTATTTCTTTTACTGAACTTATTTAACTTATTGTAAATGTCATGTAGTATATTGTATTCAGGTTTTGTTTTTTATATTGTGAGCCGCTTTGAGTCAGAGTCGTGCAGCATCGAAATTGAATTAAATAAAGTGAAGCAGCAACTATATGTGAGGTCATAACTCATCTCATATTCATTTACAACTGTTTTCTTTTTCAGTGAGAATTATTACAGTTTATACCTTGATCCATGATAAATTCCACTTTATTTTAAGGCATTGTTTGTTTTCGTCATCTTTCTAGAATCATGATGGAACATGTATTCAATCAATCAGCCTTATTTTCAGTCAAGATTTTAGGAGGCAAGTAACTCTGACCCATTCAGGAGATGTTTTGGTACACGATCAATATAAAGTTAATCTTCCATATATTGATGGTAAGTTAGAACAAATGGTAATAAAAATAACATTACAAATATGGAAATATTATGATTTTAGTTATATGTTGTTTGCTATGGAAGTCACAGGTTTCATAGTCCTTTGTTTGGTGCAATTTAGATAGCTTCTTTCTATTTTTATGCTAAATTCTCTATTTGGCCAGAATGAGAAGTGACTAATATATTGCAGTAGAATAAGTCAGTAATAGATCATCATTCAGATAGAAAAAGAAATAGTGTATATACTCACAAATAAACTGAGAATTTTAAGCTCAAAAATTTATCACCCAAATTGGGTTCAGCTTATCCATGCATGGTCTTATCCGCAAGTATGATAATTCATTCCATGTCGTCTATCAATCTTCTATTTTATCAGCAGTGGTTAGGTTAGCTGTCGCCTCTCTATTCTAAAGGATATATTATATTTTATGTGGTTTTATGTTCAAGGGTTTAGTAGTCTATATTACATTCCCTTGTTTGTATCCCAGCTAAGAACCCCAAATGGAAGATTTTATTTTTTTACTGGTGGAGGAAGTTGCTTCAGCTCAAATCTGAAGGATCTTGGGTAAAATGAATCATTTTTGGAAACATTCTATATATCTTCAACATAAATACTGTAAAGTCAATCCTACAGTAAATGATTCCATTCCTTCATTATACAAAATGATGTAAAATATTTGAAGATGCAACCAAGGTTTAGGTTTAAGGCCATCATTACCATGAACAATCAGTGCCATCGACTTGGAAATGAACTTAGAGTCTGTGTAAACTTGAATTGGGGTGAATCTTCTAAAATGTGGAGTCTATGGTTTATCCATCTCTAACAAGCTTTAATCAAAGGGTAAATAAGATTATCAACCTTGATGCCAACCAAAACCAAGCATTTAATAGTGAGTGCCATACCATGTGCACTAATCAAACAGGTGGCAAGAAAGTAGGGGCAGGCAGACACAACACAGGTTATGTAGACAGTAAACACAATGTCAGACATAAAGATCTCAAGTGCCTATATACAAATGCACAAAGTCTGGGGAACAAACAGGGTGAACTCGAACTACGAAAACATGAAGGTAAATATGATATAGTTGGAATAACAGAAACTTGGTGGGATGAAACTCATGACTGGAACATACTGGTAGAATGATACAAATTATTCAAAAAAACCCAGACCCCATAAAAGAGGAGGTGGAGTTGCACTGTATGTAAAGGACCACTATATTGCTACAGAAATGCATGAAACCAAAGAGGAAAATCTCCTAGAATGCATATGGGTCAATATAAAAGAAAAAAAGAATGACATGGCCATAGGTGTATATTATAGGCCACCCAATCAAACAGAAAATATAGATGTCCTTTTTGCCAGCCAACTAACAAACACATACAGGAAACACACAACAATAGTAATGGGGGACTTCAATTATCCTGATATCAATTGGAAAACTAATTCTGCACCAAGTGAGAAATCAAATAAGTTCCTAACCAACCTAGCTGACAACTTTGTTGTCCAAAAGGTAGGGGGTGAAAGTAGAGGGACAGCCATATTGGACTTAATTCTTACAAACAGAGAAGAAGTGATAGAGGGAGTTGAAACTGCAGGAACCTTGGGTGAGAGTGATCATGTCATACTAGAATTCAATATAACACAAACAACAGAACATAACGACACCAGAGTCTTGGATTTTAAAAGAGCTGATTTCAATAAACTCAAAGAGAACTTGGGAAAGATTCCATGGATGAAAATCCTAAAGGGGAAAACAACTCAAGAATCTTGGGAAACTCTGAAAAGTATTATCATAGAAGCCCAGACCAGCACAATACCACTGAGAAAGAAAAACAAGAAATCCAAGAAGAAACCAGCATGGCCGCATAAAGATCTCTCTGGCAAATTGAAAGAAAAAAAGGACAAGTACAAAAAATGGAAAGAAGGACATACAACTAAGGAAGAATATCAGCAGATAGCCAGAGTCTGCAAAGACAAAGTCAGGATAGCAAAGGCTCAGAACGAACAAAGACTTGCAACAAAAGTCAAAGATAATAAAAAAAGTTTCTTCCAACATATAAATAACAAGAAAAAAAATATCAAGAAAACAGTCGGTCCACTAAAGAGAGAAGATGGCAAGGAAGTAACAGGCAACAGAGAAAAAGCAGAACTGCTTAACTCATTCTTTGCATCCGTCTTCACGCAAAAAGAAACTATAGCTCAACCCACCAAAAACATAACTGTAAAGGACAGATCAGAAATAAAAGTTAAAATAAGCAAAAAAAATAGTAAGAGAACACCTGTCTGATCTTGATGAACACAAATCACTGGGGCCTGATGGATTACATCCCAGAGTTTTAAAGGAGCTGGCAGAGGTCATCTCAGAACCACTGCACCATATCTTTCAAAAATCCTGGAGCACCAGGGAACTACCAGAGGACTGGAAAAGAGCTGATGTGGTTACCATCTTCAAAAAAGGGGAAAAAACAGACCCAGGAAACTATAGACCAATCAGCCTAACATCAATACCCAGGAAGATACTGGAAAAGATAATAAAAAACAGATTTAACCTGGAAATAAGGAGAAACTTTCTGACAGTGAGAACAATCAATCAACGGAACAGCTTGCCCTCGGAAGTTGTGGGAGTGCCATCACTTGAGACTTTCAAGTAGAGATTGGAGTGCCATCTGTCAGAAATGGTGTAGGGTCTCCCGTTTGGGTGGGGGGTTGGACTAGATGACCTACAAGGTCCCTTCCAACTCTGATTATCTGTTAAATCTGTTAAATAAAATTAGCTTTTCAACAGTATTTGAGGTTACTATTGACATATCTTCTATTTTTCTCTTTTAGATTCCTTTGAAATTAGAAAACTCTCCTCTGTATTTTTACAAATAAAATCATACATTGGATTACAAATACTTTATGACTGGAAAGGTTTAAGACTCTACCTTGAAGCTGGTGCTCAATGGAAAGATGACACTATTGGCCTCTGTGGAACATTCAATGGAAATACTCAGGATGATTTTTTGTATGTACGAGCTAGAAATACATGTTCATAAATACTAAAAAATGTTTTTAACTAGTGCCATTTTTCAATAAAGTAAATATTGATTATCATTAAATCATTATTAGAAGAAAAGAAATAGTCACATTTGTAAGCCACTCATTTGAAGTGATTTTGGGTAGTAGTCTTGAACGACAAGAAAATTAAAATGGTGCTGGATAAACTATCTGACAACCTATTGCAGATCCAAGCAGTATGACCCTTTGTAATTGGCAGATGGAAATTTTGTAAGTGCACAGATTTTGTAAGTGCTATTCAAGATTTGTTAGCATGGCACCAGTGTGCCAATAACCACTGTGACCAGCATAGTGATTATTGGCACACTGGGTACCTTGCCAAAAAATTATGGTTTCTTTTAGTTTTTATTTTCAGATCTTGATACTTTGTGATCTCCTACAATTCTTTGTCTTCTACTATCCCCACATGTTCTTCTTTCAGCCACAGTTATATCTGGTGTGTCATAAAACAAGATTTTATTGGTCTGTATTTGGAAGTCCCACAATATTTTAACCTGATCATTTTTGACTATTTTTTCAACTATTTTTTCATACATTCACTTTAAGTAACCCTTGTGATTTTTCAGTATAGTTATTATTATGGTTCACTGCGTAGTCAGTCAGATATTTAAACTGGATTGGCATTTTTATCAACTTATTTAATCCTTCCTATGGATCTGGAATGGCAGATGTTGTTGTTTGGTGGCATTAAAGGTTTAATCACAGTTTGTAAGCTCTTCCAAGTAAAGCTGCCTTTTGCAATTGACTGATAAGTAGTGATTTTGTTGGTGCCAATGGTGTTCAAGTAGTGCTCCCATTTTTAGATTGCACCCTAGGTGCCTATTATTATTGGTTCTATCTTCTTTTTCTTTGTTGAGTCATTCTACTTCTGTTTGCAAGTCTTTGTATTTTGTGATTTTCTCCCGTTCTTTCTCTTCTGCTCTCTCCAGGTACTGCCACATTCACTATCTAGACTTTTTTTTTTAATCCATACTTGGTATTATGTGGCAGGTGCTTGCCTGTTTGAATTCTAAAGTCCCAGAGCACTTTAGCTTCTTCATTATTATGGTTCATTGAACAAACAGCCACATGTTTAGACTGGCTTTAACATTTTTATCCATGTATCGATTATTATTATTATTATTATTATTTTTATCCATGTATCGATTATTATTATTATTATTATTATTATTATTATTATTATTATTATTATTATTATTATTAATCTTGTGTCTCACAAAACTCTGTTGCTTAGATAAAGACAATTCTCTTGCATCTTTTCTTTAATACTCTAAATATTCTCCACTTCTAGTATTAATATTTTTAATCCCATTGCCATAATGCTATCAGCACTGAATAGGAGATATACTGCCAAACTAAAGCAAAGTATAGAGCATATTTTATATGCTGTCAGTAAGTATACTGTAACATAGTTAATAATTATTTTGCAGATAAGGCAAAACAGTTCCCCAACCCACGGATGGCAGACATTACTTAGCTTATACTTTGTTATTGTTAGCAATAATTTGGCAAATCTAAGGTTTATCAAGCAGCCTGTTACAATGAAGAAGGGCTCCTACACATGGCTTTTTTTCTTAATCCTAAATTTTGGGCCAATGTTCAAAACAAATCAAGTTCTGAACATTTCTAAATATCTGACTCTTCAAATACAGGGTTGTTTTTTATTTTGGTAACTTCCAGATCAAGTGTAATAGAATTTGTTAGTCACCCCCTCCCCCCCCAAATCTCTCAACTCCTGATTAAGAGACAAAACTCTGGTGACAGCAAATTGGCTGTATTTGAGTGAACTTTTTCTCTAACAGAACCTCATCAAGAATACTAGAATGCTAGGATTCTATGTGGAACATAGTTTGAAAAAACTATTCTAAATAATTTTGAGTGGTATTTCTCAACCTTATGAACTTTAAGATGCATAGACTTTAACTCCAAGTAATCCCCATCCTGCATGGAGAAGTCCACGCATCTTAAAGTCGCCAATGTTGAGAAGCATTTGCATAGAGCAATGGCTACATTAGTATTTTTCAATTCCTTCAATTTAAATTTAGAAAGGTCACGCTTAGTTATAAGTGGATTGCCTAACTCTTTATAAAATGAAATATTTTTGCACGCAAACTCTATGCAAACTCAATTGTTTAACGTGTCACGCTGTTCTCCTTTTCTGCACAAGGAAGGGGTAATAAATTAAGTAATATTTTTGTATAATGTTTTATAATAAGGAGATCGGTGATGGTATTCTACCCTTTTGGCTCCGTTCTGCCGAGCCAGTAGCAGCAATGAGCAGCAGAGACCGAATTGGTTATCTCCGCTGCTCTGCTGTTGGGCCCACCCGCCCGCCCAGGCTCCCATACTCACCTTTATCCTCTAAATTTGAAGCGCAGCTGCTTTGCGCGGCACGGAAGAGTGTCGCGCGGCAGCTGCTGAAGTGACCGGGATCCTGCAGGCTTGCAGGAGGCAAGTTAGAACACCTCTACGCCTGCGCAAATGCCTCTGTGCCTGTGCAAAGTGTGCATTTGGCATGCGCATGCACGCAAAGTGTGTGCACGTGCACAAAGCACACTCACCAAGCCACGCCCACCGAACCGGTGGTAAAATTATTTGAATTCCACCACTGAAGGAGATGTATAGATTCCTGATACCAGGACCACATTACAGTCAACTGTATTAATGTCACTGTATGAGTTTCACAATTGAAGTATGTGTTTTTAATTGATGTTACTGCTTATTTTCAAAATCAATTATTTGCTGAAAATCAATTAAAAAAAGATCTCCAGTTGGAGTGCCAGAAACTACACCTCAGCTTTTTGGAAATTCCTGGAAAACATCATCATCCTGTAGTCCTGGGTATGACAGTTCATCAATAGATCCATGTGATGTTCATTTACAAGCAGGTAAGTATGAATGAAAAAGAAATGGAGAGTAACAATGAGAAAATGTTTAATGTTTAGGGTTCGTTTTGGGCTTCTAAAGCTGTAATGTTTGTATGCAGACACTTTAACTTTAAACTCAATCACACATGTTAAGAAAATATCTAAGATAAGCCAGGCCCAAATATATATGTTAACCCAATATCCTTATAAAAACAAGATGATAGTGTTTATAATGCTCTGCTCATGGTGCTCTATGTAGCACTATGGATATTTCTTTAAAAGTTATAATTACCATTTATCTTTAATTTCTGTTGCTTTGAATGGTTTATTTCCTTTTATGGCTAAGCTAGATAAATAAATTCTAAATTGCCCCAAATTATTAAAAAGTACTGATTTTTTTGAAAATATAAATAATAATTTCAAAAATCTGATTAGGTGCCTGAGTAAAAATCTTTCCTTGTTGTCACTCCCACAAAACAATAGAGCTTTAGAGGTTATTTTTTGTAATACTATTTGCATTGCAATATTGTTAGTATTTTTATGTGAAATAACAGAATTTATGTTCAGCCAATCAGTGATTAATTGTTGAAGCAGGTCATCCTATTGTATGGAGAACTTGTAGCCCTTCAGATATTGCTAAAATAGAATTCTCAGCATTCCTTATAAATAATCGTCTGATGGAGCTACTATAGTTTATAACTCTGCGATAAGTTGAGTGTGGCATGATCCCCACAGTTCTCTAAATATAAATAAAGAATGAGCTGTATGAAGAAGAGAAGGAGAAAGTATTTATGGTGATTGCAATTCAAGTGTTCTTGAAAGAAGTCAATACAATTTACATCTACAAGTTCCCTCAGTTGATTGTATTG
The DNA here is from genome assembly GCF_049901735.1 of Notechis scutatus. Classification (NCBI taxonomy): domain Eukaryota; kingdom Metazoa; phylum Chordata; class Lepidosauria; order Squamata; family Elapidae; genus Notechis; species Notechis scutatus. Next base: position 242,766,729 of record NC_142009.1, on the reverse strand, counting down.
GTTATCAGAGAAGCAGAAACAGACATTTTTGTTCCCCAGGATTAAAAAAAAGGCTTTACAATGCTTTTAAATTAAAGGAACTCACACTAAAACCTGGTTATTTCTATTTATTACTTTGACAGCTGCTTATGCAACAGAAGCCTGCAGCATCATTACCAAAGAACTCTTTGCGCCATGCTATACCTATCTGAGTCCTCTCCCCTATTTTGAACAGTGTAGAAGAGACACCTGCAAGTGTGGGCAGATCTGTATGTGTTCTGCTCTCTCCCATTACGCCCACTTGTGCCACAGATTTGGAGTGGAGATCAATTTCCGGAGGAGTGTCCCAGAATGTGGTAAGTTATTTTTCAATATCCAAATGTAGCAACTGTCCTAAATCCCGTGAAGTGGTAAAATACCTGAACTTAATTTCTTTGCTTGTTTCCATACAATTGTGGGCATCAGTAGAAAATTATGCTAGAGCTCTTCTATGAATTCTTGCAGTTAAAGATTTCTTTCCTCCGTCTTTTTTACACTGCTTGTATCACATATGGCAAACATGGAGTGCAAGGAAGATGAAAGCTTCCTTCACCTGTAAAGTGATTGGAAGTGTTTTACAGGACTTGTGTAAAGGCAAGATGTTTTATCATGTAGTATTCTGCTCCTAAAATGTGAAAAAGCCTCTCTATTGGAGGGGATTTTTATGATGGCAAGACTAGGATTGTGTCTCCCGGATTAAGGTTAGGCCAAATGTTTCATCATGAGACATTCTTGAATCAGGCTGTTCTGAGATCTGAACCTGCCTTTCTGGTGTGAAACAATTATTGGAACAAAATTGCTGAAAATATATGCATGATTTCTTGCCATTTTGAGATGAGAGCTATGCAGAAATCGCCCTGCAAAATCTAAACAAGTGTTCAGTACTCATCCCCAAAACTAGGAGAGAAAAAAATAAGAAAATGATTCAAATCTACACTGAATGTTGAATGTAATGCAGATTTTAGTTCATGTAGTAACATAATTTATTGCTAATGAAATAGTTTTGTATGCTCAAGTCTTGTGCTTAATCTAAATTTGCTGGATCCAACTTCTGAGCAAGCATACATAGTATTTAGTAACAGCATCTTATATTCAGTGAACGTGTGTGCATTTGACTTGTAACATGAGAAGTTTTCTTCTTCTCATTTGATCAGCTCTTTCATGTGAAGATACAAAGGAATACAGTACTTGTGTATCTACCTGTGGTAGGAGCTGCCGAGCATTCTCCGTGCCAGAGGCATGTAATGGTGACTGTGTCGAAGGCTGCACCTGCCCCTCTGGATTGTATCTGAGCATCAAAACTGACAGATGTGTGCCACAGTACGTTGCATTAGGTTGATATTATTTGTTTATAACTGTATGTTTTCAGAACTAAGCAATTAGTGGAAAAAATCTTCAAGCTTTCATATAAATGGACCTGAAAAACAAATTTCTAATGTATTGAGTAACTGGACAGAAAGCAATGGTGGGCACGAGAGATAGTAATGATTCTACACCCTGCACTGTGCCAAGTTGGAGATGTGGTCCCTCACTCTTCTAGCATTCCACTAGGTAGCATTAGTAGAGTTTGGTCATTAATGTTATAAATAATTATATTTACTTCAGGAGTCAAATCTTTTCTAAAATTCTAATGAAATATTCCCCAAATATAATTTATTTTATGGTGGCGTAACATGGATTTTATTGTCTAGTAACTGTATTGGTTAAAAGGGAACACCAGTTATGTTACATCAAAAAATCATTTCTGTAGATAGAAAAAATAGCAAACACATTGACTGATTTTTCCAAACAGAATGCCGCAGTTAAGCTTTACCCGATTTGACTAAGTCTGTAGTCATTATATCACTTTTTTTCTGGATTTCTGCATATTTTATTATAATTTCTGATAGGAAGAACAATGTTTGCACGCTATGTTTTTTAAAAAGTAGCATTTTAAAAATAAAAATACATATAGTACTTATGTGCTATCATTTGTATATCTGTAGCCCATCTTACTTGGCTGTACATAGGCTTTACTTGCTAGGAAAGCATTCCAGTGCATAATGCTTGGTTGGAATGCTTTATTTTCTTTATAAATAAAATATAAATTGTATAATAATATTCAGTACTTGTTTTCATTTTCACTATAGAAATGAATGCCCTTGCTATTTTCATGGTATTGACTACCCCCCTGGAGAAAATATAATCACTTCTTTTGGAAAGTGGTAAGTTAATCTTATATTTCCAGTCAAAGTTTACAATTTTCCACTGACTGGGATCGATCGATCTATCTATCTATCTATCTATCTATCTATCTATCTATCATATTTTTAATTGTCATCTCCCTTAGGATATGGTTGGATGCTGAATTTTCTTCAGAAAATTTTTCTGTCTGTGATTTATTTTTCTTTTTATTAAAGAAAGAAAAAAGGGATTTCCATGAGGCACCATGTTGCCAAAGGCAAAGATTCCACCCCCGCCCCCAATTTATCATTACAAGGTGGATGTGATGACTGGTAGTAGGAGTCTGAGATAGGGTGGCAGCTGAGGAGGTTCAGTTCTCTAATATCTTACCAACTCAGTCACTTCTTTATCTCCTCAAATACTTTTTGTACCTTCCTTTTATTATTGACTGTGCTGTCATGATTCAAATCTTGTTCATTCAAGATATCCACTTTATGTTTAAACATTACCTTCTATTGTAACACATAATAGTGGACAACAAAGATTTTGCTTCCTGAACACTTTTGGGTGTATCTTATAGATATTTGCTTGCTAATCACAAAAATAACTGGTAATTTAACCTATCACATACATTTATAAAAATCTATTTTTACATGATGGCACCAGGGCACATTTCGTTGGCTGTGCTACACACATGAAAGAAACATACAAAAACATGGAATGTTGTTGAAGCGCATCCAGTACACCAAGTACAACTTGAATATCTGTGGAGCTCTAAAAGTAATGCCTCTTTGCTGCATGGAATGCAGCTTGGATATACCAAGTACTGTTTGCAACATATGTGAATGGGACAACCATGCAAGAGAATAGTATTACATTAAAAAGAAATACCCACTCTAAAATAATTTAATTCCACGACAGAAAAACATGTCACATGAACCACTTGTTGACCTTATAAAATTATTTTGCCTCGGCTTTACATAAAATTTGGACTGATGAAAAAATCTGTGAAAACTATGAATAAGGAAGATGAAGGTTTTCATTATTTTAGGCAGAGGTTTCCAAAAATAATTGATGCCGAGATTAAGGAAGGCATTTTTGTTGGTCCACGGATCAATATATCATCAGTGACAAGCGATTCAAAGATCTGTTAACGAGGCCAGACAAATCACTTGGAAACCATTCAAGGTTGTCATCGAGAATTTTGTTGGCAACTGCGGAGTACCAAACTACATTTAGCTGATTGACAAACTTCTTACAGCATACAAGATCATGAAATGCAACATGTCACTGAAGATTCATTTTCCGCATTCATACTTGGACTTCTTTCCCAAAAAACTAGATGCAGTCAGTGATGAATATGGTGAAAGTTTTCACCAGGATAATGTATAATGGGAAAATGGCATTAGGACAACTGGAATCGATCAGTGCTGGCTGACTACTTACTTACTTACTTACTTACTTACTTACTTTTCATGATTGTCTAATTCAACCAACTGACTCTGGGTGGCACTACAATAAGATTTATCAGACACTAAGTACAAATGAAAATCAGCATCAAAACACTTTTGGTCCTGTTGAACTCAAGCATTTGTTGAAAACATGTGATTAAATACATTTTAGTCATTAAAAGTGAATTTCATATTTCTCAAGATTCCTACATGATATAAATTATATTGGTGTTCAGTTTGGAGGTCTATCATAATCACTAACTTTAAAAAAAAAAAGTTGTCCAATGTAATCTATAGTCTAGCACAAGAATGGTTCTAAAGATTATTTGTGAAAACAACTGATGATTTTTTGTTTGTCCCAAGAGACATAGGGTTAGATTTCCAAAAAATGTTTTTATTTTTATTTATTTATTGCAATTTTTCCGCAGCCACTGCAGAAATGGGATGATGAACTGTGAAGACAACACCGGTATGTAAAGTAAAACAAAAACAAATTTAACACAGATGACCTTAGTCTTCTCGCATACTTATGTGTGATCTATATGCAAGAAGACTGGAGCAGAAATAATTTAAGAAAGTATTATTTATTTATTATTATTTATTATTTATAATTTTGGTGAGAAATATGTTAGCGATACAGGTAATAGCTATATACTCCATAGCCATAAAGTTGTGCAATCCTCTTAAAATACGTTACTGCTAGGCCTCTGTATTGAACAGTTTTATAGAATATAGAAAATTGACTATGCTGTATTTTTCTAGATCACAATTGCCCTGAAGAGCAAATCTATGTTAATTGTAGCAATCCACCAACTATGGAACTTGGCAGGGAGAGAACTTGTGAAAATCAACTGCTAAATATTACTACGTCTGCACAACTTCCATGCTTTTCTGGATGCATGTGTCCCACTGGGTAAGTAAGGAAACATGCAGATAATATTTAGTCTATTTTTTAATCATGCAACATAGCTTCCACTTCCATCAGCACTTAGTGCATACAAATTCATGTATGATTTCTCATTCCCTTTTAAATAATTGAAAACCTTTAATGAACATGTTCAGCTCCAGAACTAAGGAATAGTTTTGCTTTCTTTCTTACGCTGAGACAACACAGCAAGCAGAATGGGACAATTCACTGCAGCCAACTTGCCATGACCAACTTGACAAAGCCAACTGGCCATGGCCAACTCACCACAGCCAACTCACTGCAGGACAACTTGCCACAGCCAACTCACATTCTTTAACAATTCTATTCTACCATTTCTTTGATATTAGTGTAACTCTTGTCCTGCAGCAAATTATCCTGTGGCAAGTTAACTGTGGCGAGTTGTCCTGTGGTGAGTTGACTGTAGCAAGTTGGTTATTCCCATGTTGAGATGGCCATGGCAAATTGGCCCCATCAAATTGTCATAGACCCCACAGCACGAGGAAATACAACCAAATCAAAAGTTTAAGCACCACAAGTATCTATCTACAATACTTGTATTTATTCCTTCACATCCTTTGAGTTTCAGTGTCTTGTCTCTTTAAAACAAAATATTTCCTTCCCATTAACGTTGTTCCATGGTTAAGTTGGTGAAGTTTTACGTTTTTGTATTTCATGCATAGAATTCTATTTTGTTAAAAGTAGTTAGCTGGAAAACTATGATTTTAAGTTGTGAAATTTCTACCTTTGTAGTAGTTCTAAAGAAGAGGGAAGAGAATGTGGGTTTGTATCTACAAGCCCTGCACAGAGAGATTGTTTTTCACACATTCACAGATTCAGTAAACATTCCGTATCTAGGGCTGCATTCTGTAAGGCCTCATACTTGTAAACTGATTCCTTCAGTGGGTTATACATATAGACCAACTCTATCTCTCAGAAGGAAGTATATATTTTGTGTTTTGTACAATGCTTCCCATTAGTCAGGATACTCCATGAATATCAATATCTATATTTAATATTCAGTCTCTGTCTAAAAATAAAATTAAAATCATAGATACAGTTTTATCCTTCCAAGGTGCCAGGCATGTTCCTTTCACTTTTTTGAGCTGCTATTTCTGGAAATAATTAGCACTGAATTTTATGACAACATTGATGTTTGTTCATCATTTCTTTTTCTATCTGTGGTAGCTTACCAATGAATCCTGCTTCTTAGAAATCACATCTATGTCATGGTTGGCACGTCTATGTATGTCATGGTTGGATAAAACAGAAAAATACCTCTTAAACTATGTTTTCAGGGTTCCTGGTTCTTTAACTTCTGCGAGTTAAAGTCCACAAGTCTTAAGGTTGGAAACCCCTTGCCTTAAAGGCCATAAGGAGTAGAAAGGACAGCAGTCTTATCTGCTACATAGTCCTGTAATAAAGCACTGTGGTAAACTTCAGCACAATCAAAGTTTAAAATAACTCTGAGGACAGAGGATATCTCAAGTTCCTCTCTCCACTCACAATTCTGAATATTGCAATCATCACTAGTACTCATTTGAAAATGAAATATTGAATCCTTTGTGGCAATCTGTATGTATGCCTGTTTTGCTCGAAATGTTTTTCTTGCCCCCAGTTTAAAATATCTTCTCGAACAGATGGCATAACAGATCAAATAACTTGTAAGAAGCTTAAATAAATTCCTGGAACATTTGCTAAAAAAAGAAAAGGCAAAAAATCATCACTTTCTAATTTATCCACAAACACACATACAAAAATAATTTTAATGGAATCCAAGAATGTCTCTTATCAATGGCCAGAGAGAATTAGGGGAATAATTGCATAGAAGGAATTTAATTTTGAAACCATGTTTTTTGAGAGTCCTCTTAGGTTATTATTGGAGTGAAATAATGAATAATTTTAGTTGTATTTTTTATTGAATAGGCAGCAGTTCCAAAATGGTATAATTCAAAATCATGCACATATATTAGATATATAACATTAAAATAGCCTTGAGTATCTATCATAAAAGGAAATGTCTTGTTTTTTAAATCCATACGGTATTTCAAGTAGAAAGCCTTGAACTTATAGATTGCATTCAATATAATATTAGCAGAAAAAGTACAATAGGCATGTTACATTTAGTGGTTGTGTCTTCATATACCAGAACTCAACAAATGTGAGATTTTTCTAAATAATTTGTAATGAAATCTTTACTCTTCATCTTAGAGATTGTACTTCTGAAGCTCAAGAACCAAACACATGAAGTAGTAATTCTGTTCTGTTTCTTTAGAACAATGAAAATAGCCATTAGTAATAAATATATGTGTGGGTTTTTTCCCTCAAGGATTTCATAACTCTTTAAAGTGAACAACAATTAAGTGCATTTATCATTGGATGGAGGAATGGTGCCAGGCTATGATTATTGTTTAAATCTTATGCTAAGGCACCTGATTAAGGTGACTGTAAAATTAAATAGTATATTGGTCAAATTATAGCATTTATAAGTGGGTGCCTACATTTAATTTTATCTGTAAGTTGTATATCAAACTTTGGCTTTGTGAATAATGGTCATTCATAGTAAAAAGAACTCATTTGTCATCTGAATGGCATCTTCTTTTTTACGAATTCTTAGATCCTTGAAATCAATCTGTCTGCCTGGATTTTCAAAAGAGAAAGCTGTTAGCACTTGTTTTATGTAGGATTATATTTCAGAGATAAAATTTGCACTTTTGTCTTGCCTGGCTAAAGTGATGCTCTTTGTTTCTGAATGCGACCTCTTTTGTTGGTAGTATAAACCAGTGGGAATTTTGTAGTTTAGAAAAGGTGGGAGGGCTGTCTTAATAAGTTTTAAATAAGGCCCGAATGTTAAAAGGAAAGAGAAACTATGATGTTGTTGTTATATATAGTGTTTTGAATACAGTGTATTGGTCAGGGCATATCATTTACAAAAAAGCAAAGAAAGAACAAAAAGAAATATTAACTTATATAGTAATAACAATAGTAATAGTGTAACAGAATAGTTTTAACTAGATTTCCCTTTATATTAGCTTATTTGTAGTTCTGTTGGTTATAGCCAAAGAAATGTTGCATCTTTTCCCCTTTCCTCTTGGATTTGATTTATTGAAATTTTATATAATATAATATAATATATATAATGTTTTTCTTCAGATTTTTTTGTGGGGCAGGAATATGAATTAAAATTAAGAGAAAGACTATGTTTTATTTTTTCTTGGATATTTTTAATTAAATATAAAGCAGTGCAAGATTGCTCTGGTATTGCTGATCAAGAACCAGCTTCAAAATGCTCACTGAATATATTTTGGGGTTTCTTCCTCCAGAATTAAGAGGATATTTTAAAAAATGCTCTCAAAGAAATATTAGAAGAAAAAAATATTGTATCTGAAAACTTGTTTCTTTATTACTGAGAATCCTAGGTGAGAGCTATTTTTCTGCTTTGTTGAAAACATTTTCTTCTTAATTGTTTTTATTTGGTGATAGAGCTATTACATTAAGCCAGTGTTGACCGCTTTAAGATGTTCAATTCCCAGAATTCCTCAACCAGCAATTGCTAAGGCTGAGGAAACACTGCATTAAGCGCAATGACTGTAATCTTGCATTTGGAATCCAGGAACATTATAACTGGGACATACTAATAGACAGCCCAGAACAATCCATTGTCAACCCATTGCCAACAACCTGAAAACTATAACAAGTGTTCATTTCTTCTACAGGGCCTAGTACTGCGCTGCTTTCAAACACTAATAAGATCAGATCCAATCCCAAAAACGACACAGCAAAATCCAGTTGAGTCTAATTCTTTATTTGCTTTCATCTAATAGACAGAATCTTGCCAAACTAAAACTACAACCTTCTAAACCACTAGATAAATTCTTGGAGATTCTAGGGTGTGGCTACCCTGAACCTCTTCCCGCCCACCTCCAGCTAGAGACTCTGCAGTCTCTTAATCTGGGCCCGTCTATGGGAATGCTTTTTGTTGCCAAAACTCTGCTGTGCTCTGCTTCTCCAGGTGCACATTCCATCACAGATATGCAAACGTTTGAAGTGGTGGGCACCAAAACAAGGGCTTTCTGAATAGTTCAATTTCTCTGTTGCTTTTGCTCTTGTATAGGAAATCAGCATGTATCCAGCTGTCTAAAGGTGAGGGCTTTAGCTTAGATGGATGCCCAGTCTTATATTAACCCACCCTCTGAAATCCTGTGAGTCCCACATACCTCCCTATGTACATAACTGCAGCTGCAAAAGAGATCAGCATGACAGAAGAAGCCATTCTGAAAGGGAAAGGGAAATGTATAGGGTGATATTAGATAATTTCGTAGATAATTAATTAGATAATGTGGAGAGTGATTTTCATTATACTTGCAACACAGTAATGTTTATTCCATTCTTTACAGTGTGCATTTCCGATAAATGGTATAATACATTGGTATAATGGTGTAATACATTTCATAATCTTCATTTGATTTGAGTTTTTGATAGATCTCTTATGATAGTAATTTTGTAATTGGATACTTGATGCTACCTGAGAAAGACAAAATCTTGCCTGGGCTTGAAAGCTAAGCAGAATGTGGCTTAATATTCGTTACTGGGATGGGAGATTACTGTAGAATATCAGTGATTTAGGTTAATTCAAAAGTGATAGAGGCAAATCCTTTCTGGATTGTTGCCAAGGGAAGTACATGGTTTGTCCATGAAGTCATGAGGAGTCAAGCTTAACTCAAAGGAAACTGTCCTAATGCTAAGAATACCAGCTGCCCTATTTTAGTTATAGCTCCTATTCCTGTAGAGCATATTGGATTTTATTCAGGATATTATATATCAGTAAAACAAAACATATTTTCTGGCAATCAATAGTCACATTTTGTTATCTGGTTATCCAGATCTCCTTGGGAACCTTTGCCTAAAGTGCACAGAATTTTTTCTAGAGCAAAAAGTGGGGGGAAATATGCACTTTACAATTTTCTAATGATGCTATTAAATGTCACAATTCACAATTCTTAGTTTGCTGAAAAGTTCTTTAGCTGAAACTGATAGACATGATTTTGCTGCATTTGAGCACACATACTTGCATTTAAAAAGAGAATACTACAAGATGAGTCTTATTATTCTCTGCAGTAAGGTTTTTCTCTTTTACCTATTACCTACCTACCTACCTACTTTTTCTATCTGCCTGCCTGCCTCCCTATCTATTATCATCTGTCTATCTGTCTGCCTACCTACCTACCTATCACTTATCATCTATATCTAATAGTATTGAACTATAACTGGCAATGAATGCCTATCTGCTGTTTCCACAGCCTTTTTAAATATGGTGATATGTGCTTCAAGCCAAATGAATGCCCATGTACCTGGAAAGGCAAAGAATATTTTCCTGGGGACAAAGTAATTTCTTCTTGCCATACCTGGTGAGTAGAAATAATTTCCTTTATTTATTATTGTTCATTTTATACATGACTTCTAATATGATAGTTTTGAATATTGTTTTTTCTTCTTAATGGACTCAAATTTCATTTGCACTAACACAGATATTTAAAGAAATTTTCAGTGGTTCCAAAATGGATTAGGAAAAAATGAATACAAAGGGATTTACTATTAAAATATTTTATTAGGGTTATGAATACAGAAGCAGACCCTTTCTCCTTTTTACAAATTTAACTTTAAATCCCATGATGGGGAAAAAGTCACCAAAATTATTTGGGGGAAAAAAGAAAGGGTCAGACACATAGTTTCCTCACCAAGGCTTCTCTTCTTAAAGTCCATCCTGCCAAGGCTATGTTATTTTTATTTTTTTAATTATACAATATTTTTTTCATACATTAATATGTAAGCTGTAGTTTATCTCCAAGTCTCCTCAAAATGTGAGGCTAATAATATTTTCCACTTTAGTCCTTTTTACCTTTTCAAATTTAAATTCAAAAGAGGTTTTTTTTTGTTCAAGAGTGTAAGAACTTTCTGATAATTTCCCCCTTAATTTCATTGGCACTTTCACAGGTTTTTTTTTGTTTACAGAACCTAGCTCTTTCACCACTCCTTTTCATAAACAGTTTCATCTAGGTTTATCAGCCAAGAACTGAAAACTGATTTTCCTATGAACCATGTGAACAATTTTATTAAAATATTTAAAGTAGCATCTTGTCACCAGGACTGACAGGAATGTATTATAGAAAGGAAGTAAGACATGGCATTACTGAAACCCACAACTTTACATTAAGCGGTAACATAATGCCATATTTCATCCCTTAGTGCCTTACTTTCCTATCAAACTTCTATTAATTGGGCCTTTTGATTCTGCTGGGTAAGCAGGTCCAGTCAGCACTCATCCATGCCTTGTCTGGATGTCTTTGCCCACTCCAGCCTTGTGCTGACTGACTACATCTGCCTTTTGTCAGGTCCTCAATACCTGCTTAGAAGACATTTATAGCCTTTTGGCCGACTGGCGAAGCAACTTACAAGCCATCTCCACTTGGCAGGAAGGTAAATGATCCCCTAGATACCTCCCTTGCTCCCAAACCTCTGTACAGATTTAGCTATCATTGATGGTTGACATATAAACACAAAGAAAAGCCTCCAAGAACCTTATTTCAGGGGGCTGGTGGCAGTTCTGAAAAATACAGTAGTAGGCCACTGCTGTCAGCTTAAAGAAAAAAATGTATTTGCTGAGAAATGTAAACATAATTCTTAATATGTAGTGCAAAAGAATAGGTAAATTGTTGGTATATCCTTTTATGTTCTTGTCAAGAAATGGATCCTTATCACAGTATAAACTCCCTCCACAAATGGGTAGGAAATTAACTTCAGGTCTTCTGTCTGAATTAAATCACAGCCTGTTTTATGGAATTTTCACAAAGTCTGATGAAAAGTTATCTTGCATGATTATAATTATTGATTTTTTCTTACATGTTAGAGTCAAATCACCTCTCGATGAGATGGGCAGCATATAAATAAAAGTTTAAATAAAATAAAATACTGTATATACTCGAGTATAAGCCTAGTTTTTCAGCCCATTTTTTGTGCTGAAAAAATCCCCCTCGGCTTATACTCGAGTCAGATCCCCTCTGAAAAAAAAAATGGTGTGGAGTCGCGGCCTCCGGCGGCAGCGACTCCCAACAGCCCAGCCGGGAAGGAAAGGCAAAAGCGCTTTGCCTTTCCCTTCCCGAGGCGGCGGGACTGGGGCCGCGCCGGCGGTAGTGACTCCTGACTCAGGGGGCCTCCGAGGGGGGGAAGAGAGTGACTCCTGCCTCCCGCTGTCATCATCATCTTCTTCTTTTGGGTTAGTGAATCAATTAAACCTTTCATGATAGTGAGATCGTTTCCCAAATTAATTATTTTTATTTTTGAAATTTACCAGTAGCTGCTGCATTTCCCACCCTCGGCTTATACTCGAGTCAATAAGTTTTCCCAGTTTTTGTGTAAAATTGGGTGCCTCGGCTTATATTCGGGTCGACTTATACTCGAGTATATACGGTAATAAAGTAAAATAAATAAAATAAAATAAAAAGCCTAATATTCAGGCCTAGGATTGAATGGTCACTTGTAACACAGATTACACTGTTACATGTGATGGTAGACCTATTTTGTCTTATACAAATAATATTGAGAACAGAAGCACGTGTATAGGAAGATGCTATGTCAGCTGCTTTGAAACATGCGAGGTCTACTTTTAAAATCATCCCACTTTGTTGTTTTGTAAGAACTATATGACCATTAGAGACAATGTATGGAATTCAGTGGCAGGTTTGTTTCAGTGGAAGTGGCTTCCCTCATTCATTGAGGAGGGACAGCAAGGCCATCTTTCCTATTGCCCCCTATTCCATGGCAGAGTCTACTTTGAAGAACCGCCACTCTTTTGAGGCAGAGCTTTGGGATACAATGGAGGCTGCAGGGTTGAGGAGAAGGAATTAGATAGTCAACAATCATGGACTTTGCTCATTTGCTGCGGAATTCAGCTCAGTGTTTGAACAATAAAAAAATTGAAAGAAAACTTAAGAAACAAGACATGGGTTTTGTAACATTCATACAATGCAGGGTTTTTTTTCCTCCTTTTGACAGTTTGTTATTTTATGCTTTTGTGCTTTTACTTTCTTTATTTTTCTATATTTGGTTTATTGTTAAAATCAGTTCCTTTGACATGAGACAGGGAAGCAACAATAAGAATTCATGCAAAACTAATGTTTCCTGATCTAATCATATCAAACAGGGAAAAGACAGGTGTCATAGCAAGCTGCATGTTCTGTATATTCAGAGGAAAAATGCATGCCACCAATCAACGCATTTGAAAATTCATTGAAGAAAAAGCTAAAATAAAAAATTACTGATTTAACTGTGTAAATTAATCAGTTTAGTCTTACTTGTTTTTTGACCTCTGCTTCCATGCCATTAAAATACCTTAAAATAAGAATCTGAATTAAAATTATTGTTGATAGCAATAAAAGAAGTTGAACTAGATTGCCTAGTAATATGTTAGTTGCCTAAGTCAGTTTGTATATTATAATTTTTTACTTGAAGGATTTAGTTTCTGATATAAGATACATGTTTAATCAAATTAATGAAATGTTTTATTATTTTGAATGTAGGATGTCATGATATAACTGATTTCTCCCATGACAACAGTATGTTAGAATGTGCAGTCTTATAAGTATAAGAATAACTATAATTTATTTGTAAGGAATTCTGAAAATGAATTGCTTTACTTACATAGATCTTTTCTATTCAAATAAATATTAGCTGCATGTACATCAACTTTGTACAAGTTCTGACGCAATGGACTTATCAGTAATTTGTAGGAGCATACTTTTAACAGAGTCATGCTATTTGGTTAAATATTATATATAAAGATTATTGTTTATATTTGATGTAACTGTTATAAATTTGCCCTGTTTTAGCATCTGCAGTCATGGCTCATTTAAATGCAATTTCCATCCGTGCCCATCAATGTGTACTACATATGGAGATCGCCATTATAGAACCTTTGATGGCCTATCTTTTGATTATGTTGGAAACTGTAAGGTTTACCTGGTTAAGGTAAGACTTTATTTTAAAGCATGTTCAGTTTTTAAATTAAGTATTGTGCTCTGCAATTAAAAAGAAACCTAAACATTTGTAAACTGAATAGGAAAAGAATTTAGTTTAATTACTCATAGTGAAAATAAGTTTGTTTTATGCAAATTTTAATTATTATACTTGGAACTATTGTATTTGGTAATAATATGTATTAATAAGTAAATGAAAGTGAATTAATAAGTACAAATCCAGGTGAAATAAGTGATTCTCAGGCTAAACCAAACCATGATGTACAACACCAAGCAGAAGCTTCTCAATCAAACAGAGGAAGCGAATGGCCAAATAGCAGGTGACATGAATCAAATGGGAAGAAAAACATAGAATGTAAACATTTGAGCAGACATAGATATATAGCCACTGACTCAGCAAAGCAGCATATCCTGGAACCAGTCTTTGGAAGTCCTGGTTGCTTCCCCAATAATTGCTGCAATCTTTCTTGTCATTGAATTCTTCCTCCTTGTTTAGGACAGAATTATGGAAGAAGGAGTTGGCAAAGCATATATATGGCTGAAAAAAAATGCTACATAGAATAGAATAGAAGAGAATAGAAGAGAATAGAAGAGAATAGAAGAGAATAGAAGAGAATAGAATTCTTTATTGGCCAAGTGTGATTGGACACACAAGGAATTTGTCTTTGGTACATAAGCTCTCAGTGTATATAAAAATACATTCATCAAGAATCAAGATACACTTAATGATAGTCATAGGATACTAAATAAGCAATCAAATCCTACTAGGAAACTAAATAAAACAATATAAATTGTAAAGATACAAGCAACAAGGTTATAGTCATAAGTGGGAGGAGATAGGTAATAAGAAAGATGAGAAGAATAATAGTAATACAGTCTTAGTAAATAGTTTGACAGTGTTGTGGGAATAACAAGATGGCAGCAAAGATGTACCCCTATTTCTGATTCATTGCTACTATCTAGTGGTCCTCTTCAGTTTCATTGTCTAGATAATATAAGCCTAAAAAGAATTATTTTCAAATGGCTGAGTTGAAAAAAAGATTATTTGGTAAGATTGGAAAGGTGAGTGGAGAACCTTGCAATGTTGACATCCAATGTTGCTCTGGTTGATAAGAAACAGCTATGTGACTCTGCTGTCCTCAGTTATTGCAGCTTTGGAAGGAAGTCTTGGCACTCAAGCTCTTATACTAATAGTGAGCTCCATCTGCTAGATTTTGCCTTGGGGATCAGAAAGCTCTATGTATTGCCTTACTGCTATCTTGTTAGACTTATCAATATGAGGTTGTTGAATTAAAAATGTATCTGAATATAAGTCCTGAATTAACAATCTTATTAATGGTTGGTCAATGATGTGGTGGCATAGAGCAGTGGCCCCCAACCTTTTTTGTGCCGCGCCCGGTACCGGCATTACAAAATCATCCGCGGCCCGGTACCGGCATCAGCACGCATGGCAAGGCGAGCCGGCGACCGGCCAGCCAGCCGTCCCCTGCTTGTCCCGCCACCTTCAACTCCTCCTTTGTACCTGTGTCGATGGGCTTGGGACGGCCGGGATGGTCGCTCGGCTCGCCTTGCCATGCGTGCTGAAAGAATCCTTGCGCCTTAGTTTTGTTCGAAGCCGCCCCCTCGATGAAACTAAGGCGCGAGGATTCTTTCAACACCCAAACGCTGCTTTCTACCGGAAAAGCTCTCCGGAAGCACTTTTTCATCAAAACAAGATGGCGGCGCCCAGCAAACCGGCGGCCCGTAGAAATTGTTCCACGGACCGATGCCGGTCCGGGGACCAGTGGTTGGGGACCCCTGGCATAGAGTGGTGCAGTGGCCTAGAGGTGGAGCTCTCACCTCACAATCGGGAGGCTGTGAGTTCGATGCTAGGTAGAGGCAGATATTTCTCTCTCCAAGCCCAATGAGAATATATCTGCTAGACAAAGCTCCGCATTGGTGACAGGAAGGGCATCTGGCCATTAAATGCTCTGCTAGCTCCATTCAGTTGGCCAGACTCTACCCCGCAAGGGATTATGGGGCCGATATGGAGGCGTCTTTTTCTTTGTGGCACATTGCAAGGTATCTGTTCCTGCATTATGCCATAGATAGTAGAGAAAGAAGAGGAACAAGTAGTCTAAACAGTTGGAGAGGTCTAAGGTGCACTTCGTATTTGCAAATTGGAATCAGCTGCTTTATTTTAATTTTTTTCTGCAGAGTTCCTCAATTACTAGTTTTTCAGTCATCATAGAAAATGTTAGCTGCTTCAACATTGGAATCATTTGCAGAAAGTATATTTCCATTAACGTAGGAAAATCGCTCATAATATTTGACGATGACACTGGAGATCCGGTAAGCTATAGCAGAACAGAAGTTAAGATACGTAGATAATGCACCAAACCCAAAACACCCTCATTCATTTTCATATTGCATGATAAATATTAGCAATCCTTAAACTTCCAGAAACGCTTAAAATTAGTCGTGCTTGTTTATCTAGGTTTTAGTCTTCCTTTTTTTTCTCAAAGCATTATGGATCTATACAGGTATTCCTTGACTTACAACAGTCCATTTAGTGACCGTTCAAAGTTACAACAGCACTGAAAAAAGTAGCTTACAATCATTTTTCACATTTACGACCATTACAGCATCCCCATAGTCATGTGATCAAAATTCAGGCACTTGGAAACTGACTCATATTTATGACCTTTGCTGTGTCCCAAGGTCATGTGATCTCCTTTTGCAACCCTCTGACAAGCAACATCAGTGGGGAAGCCAGATGGGTTACTAATTTATCAAGTGCAGTGATTCACTTAACAAATGTGGCAAGAGAGGTCATAAAATGGGGCAAAATTCACTTAACAAATGTCTCGCTTAACAACAGAAATTTTGGGCTCAATTGTGGTCATAAGTCGGGGACTATTCCCTCACACAATACCTGTCTGCTTCTTTTGTTTTAGATTACCATGTTATACCAGCATCTGGCATCATCTAGTGGATGAGATCTAAAAGTGGCTAGACAATAATAAATAGCTTACAGAGGAAGACAAAATGTAATTCTCATTTGAATTGTACGTCCAAAAATATTTTGAACAAGTCCAGTGTCTGTTGGATTGCTGTTCTTATTCAAATCAAATGTTTCTAAAAGTAGATCCACATAAGAAATAATAATGCTAAATCTAGACAGAATCATAATAGGGTTGCTTTCCTAAATGCATATTGAAATTATATTATGAAAACTTTCATTAAATGCCTATAATCTGTTATGCATGTCTGACATTTAATAGAGTCATCTGAGTTACATAGATAAACTGCAGCAAGTGTATATATGGAAGGCTGGGTTTTTCACCATTGTTCATTTTCCTAATGAGCACATCACAGTAATGTGGGATCAAAGAACAACTGTTCATGTGGAGACAGGGCCTCAGTGGCAGGTAAGACAAAACTTCTCTTAACACTTTTAATTCCTTATTGACTTCACTGGGAGAGATTTAAGTTTCTACTTATATCATCCACTGGAATAAATGGAATTTTAAAGAGTGGAAAGTTGGTTTTGTGTTTGTTGGTCATTGTGGCATTTGGGTTTGAATGGCCTGGTGTGGTTGCTATTTTGCTGATGTAAACCAACATGTGGAAGAGGAAAAGCACCCCAAGGGTAACAGTGTTCTCATGAGCTGATCTGGTTGCTAGCCAGGACTATTTCAGTGAGATGTTCAGTGGGATAGCAGCCAAAGGCGCAAAGGTACGAGAGGGCAGGCACTATCTCTTTAATTGCTGGAGGAAATAACCTCAGAATTGGAGAGAGAGAGAAAAGGAGAGAAAAGGGAAATTCTTTGCATGGCTTGATTAGAGTGATTTGAGAGAAAGGTTGGAGAGCCAACCTTAAGTGAGGGGCAATTGTTGGGTCCTGGTTAACAAGGGAGAAGAAAGGTCTAGGTTGGCTTTCATGGAAGAAGGGAAGTGAAGAACCAGAAGGATGAGAGCTCCTCCCAAGAATAGGAAGGAGGTACTTGGCTGACTGTATTAAGTCATTACCTGTAGCTCCCCCAAGAAGGGAAGGAGGGGATCAGCTTTGGAGAAGTCCTGATCTCTGAGGAAGGACTGGGCAGAAAACTCTGAGAGAATTCTATGTCCAATGGAGAAGCAGCAAGTGTTTGGCTGAACAGGTCACGCCATGCTGAACACACTGCAGTAAATTGCTGTCTATTCTTTTCATTCTTTCTCTTGTCACCACTCAAAAACAGGGGAGGGAGCCAGAGAGCTAGAGATTGGATAGTCTCTGGGAGGGAGGTTTAGGAGGAAACCCAATACCAGTATTGTTTGTATTGCATGGCATATAAATGTTGCGAATACTTGCTATAAATAATATTACTGTATATAACAACAAGCATTAAAATTTCCACTATCTTGTTTTTCTGTGTCTATTGCCACCGTTGCAAAACAAAGTGCGCCCAGTTCAAAAAAGAACCTGTTTCTCACACTCTGATAGTCTTTCATTGGCTTAAACAACAGTAATAAAGGAGGAAAGGGGCAGGGGGAGAAGCTTAGATTTACACTGAATAGCATTTTTAGGGATCAGCTTTGGCAATTAAAAAATAAGATTGAAAGGGGATGGTAATGTCACCAATGTCACTGGAAGAGCGTGGCATAATTTTTCAGCACCTTTTTCAGGTTGAAGATTTAATTTATGTAAAGTAAATATGTGTATTGAATCTAATGGAGAATTTATTTTACTATTTAGGGTTATTTTTAGCTGACATACTATTCAGCAATTTACCATAAGATTTTGGTAGCAAAAGGTAAAAAGGGGCTGGCTGAGAAGGCTGCATGCAATTATGTATTGGGCAGTAAATGGTGTTGGGTACTTGACACATGTAACACCACTGCTTTGTGAGTTGCATTGGTTGCCAGTGTGTTTCTGGTATGGTTGAAGGAACTGGCTGAACTTCATAGCTTGGGACCAGGTTACCTGAGGACTGTCTTCTAGATGTTTCTATCCATTCAATCCAATTCAGCAGGATGGTCATGATCTGAGTCCTGTAAGCCAAGAAAGGCAGCCTAGTGGGGACTTTGAGGTGTATCTTTTTTGCAGTAACAGAACATCCTCCCTCCAGAGATTAGGATGGCCCTGACCCCATTGGCCTTTCATAAGGCCTTGAAGACCTGGCTGTGTGCCTGGGCCTGGAGTCGTGACTGTGTTAAGGGCCCTGTTTCCTGCTTAAGTATCTATGGATAATATTTTCAGCTGCTGAATATATTTACTTTTTTTGTATTGTGTTTTAATTTGTTTCAATTGATGTTATTATTTGCCACCCAGAGTCATGTGTGGGTCATATAAATTGAATAAATAAATAATACTCCTGCCTATTTTCCCCATAACAACCACCCTTGAGGTGGGTTGAACTGAGAGGCAGTTACTGGCCCAAAGTCTCCCAGCCAATTGTCAAGCTTAAGGGAAGGCTAGATTCTATGTTATTAATGTGGAAAATAATGTCAAATTTGGGATTATAAATTTCTGTAATTAAGAGTTATTCATTTTGCCTCATGTCTAGGGTGAGCTGACTGGATTATGTGGAAATTTTGACGCCAAAACAATAAATGAAATGAGAACTCCAGAAAATTTCGAGTTAACAAATGCACAAGAATTTGGGAGCACTTGGGCAGCTGTTGAGGTAAAGTGTTGGAGGATGGTCCCTCATTATATTGTTTTTTATTGCCTAAAATTAAGCACCAATCACATTTACTGATTTATAATAGTGTATAGGTGCCAGATTTCTATGAATTCAAATAGAGGGATTATTGGAGGGACTGCAAGGAGAAAGAAGGTGTAGGAATTTTTGAAGTACGAAGACATTACCTGTAAACCCTGTTTTCCAAAAGATGTAACATCCTGATTTTTCAAAGATTCTGTACATTGAAGATTCTTTGCAAACTACACAGCCAGAGAAGTCTCTTGGCAGCAGAAGTTATTTTTCCATTGTTGAAGGAGGGTGAAAACAAGAGGCAACGTTTGCATGCCATGCAAATTTATTCACAGATGTAGAAAGCTGGAATAAGCATGTATGCTGCTGGTGTAAACATTCTAATTATACAAACTAAATTTGGGATTAATCACTATTCCTCTGAAAGTATAGTGTTCTCTACTGTTGCAGTTTTGTGATTTTTTCCCCATTTAAATCTTGATGTAATGGGGTTTTGGCTTCATGGGGTGTTTTCAGAAGGCTAATCATTCAGAAAGATTTTAGCTAGGTTTTTTTTCTCATATCATTCCTTTAATTTGTTTGGCATACTATTTTTCCTCTGTTTCAGTGTTTAGTATAATATTGCTTGCCCAGAAAGGGAATTACATGCTGCTTATGCATGTAAGTTAGCTTTTCAAATCTTCAACATTCTTTTGCTAACATGTATTATAGATTTTTGGCACTACCTGTAAAGGAATTTTTGTGTGTGAGATCACAGCCACATGTTTTTTCATGCTTTTCATGATAATCTTAAGAATTAGAATTATACCAAAAAAAAAAAAATATCACATTTCCACAGAAATTAAAAATATGACACATCTTTCATGATTCCATTCTTCAACTTTCCCCCAACATGTTGCTTTAACGAAAACAAAAGGTATAACAATATACCAATATGCATCATGTTTGGGTGGTTGTTAGGGATTTAATATTTCCATGTGATCAGTAATCAAACTGTTTGACTCAACTCAAGCTGTTTGTTTGAGATTCAGTATCTACTTCAATATGCAGTTATGTAGGAGTCTATGTCTTCCTCCTAGGAGGTGTACCTTACAGGTAGTCTATCTCAAGGAATACCAACTTATAGTCATTCTTCTTTTATTCTTTTGTTTTTGGATTCAGTGTGTTGACAGCTCTGATATTCGGCACCCCTGCATTTTAAACCCACTCAGAGAAGCATTTGCAAAGAAAGAATGCGGAATACTATTAAGTGAAATATTTGAATCATGCCATCCAGTGGTGAGTAACAATACCGAAAAAAAGTTAAGGGTATAGCATTTAAAGCAAGATGTATCCAGGTGGTCCAGTAGTTGGTCCTGGAACACTGCTGTTTGAAACTCAAACCATTCATATTTGGTGTCCCACAGGGTTACATCTATTCCTTTTTCTGGCCAACCATATGAAATCACTGTGGGGAGGGCCTCTGGAGATCATAAGGGAAACGTGTGCTGCAGCTCTAGAATAGAATAACAGAGTTGGAAGGGACCTTGGAGGTCTTCTAGTACGAGCCCCTGCCTAGGCTACACCACTTCAGACAAATGGTTATCCAATCTCTTCTTAAAACCTTCCAGTGTTGGACATTTACAACTTCTGGAGGCAAGTTGTTCCACTGATTAATTATTCTAACTGTCAGGAAATTTCTCCTTAGTTCTAGGTTGCTTCTCTCTTTGATTAGTTTCCACCCATTGCTTTTTGTCCTACCCTCAGGTGCTTTGGAGAATAGCTTGACTCCCTCTTCTTTGTGGCAGCCCCTGAGATATTTGAACACTGCCATCATGTCTCCCCTAGTCCTTCTTTTCATTAGACTAGACATATCCAGTTCCTGCAACTGTTCTTCATATGTTTTAGCCTCCAGTGCCCTAATCATCTTTGTTGCTCTTCTCTGCACTCTTTCTAGAGATCTAGCTCTGTTTCTACTAACCGTCCAATTTCCAAAGAAGCATATGCACTTCTTTCAATAATAGGCTGGAGGATGGAGAGCAAGATGAGATTAAATGCAGACCTTGATAATTGATGATTTATATTGATAATGAGAAACTGCACTTAATGATTAAAATTAAGCCTATTTAAATTAAGCCTATTTAAATTTAAGCTGGTGTGGCACAGTTGGTTAGAGTGCAATACTGTAGTCTACTTCTGCTGCCTGCCGCCTGCCTGCAATTTGGCAGTTCAAATATCAGCAGGCTCAAGGTTGATTCAGCCTTCCATCCTTCCAAGATGGGTAAAGTGAGGAGCCAAATTGTTGGGGGCCATATGCTGACTTTGTGAACTGCTTAGAGAGGACTGTAAAGCATTGTAAAGCAGTATATATGTCTAAGTGCTATTGCTATTTCTGTTGGGGTTGCACTCCCTGTGAAAGAGCAAATGGCATTCTGGAAGTGAATGTTTCTCAATATTTCACTGTCACTGGACTCACAAATAGCTGCTGTATGGCAGCTATCTTACTGAGCAGACTGGATTTGTGGCCTTGGTTGCATCCTGTTTGATTAGGGGAATGCACTTTACATGTGCCTACCTTAGACAAAAATCCAAGAGTTACAAATATAAAATTGTGCTAAGTGTTAAGTTTGTAATTGATGTAATGTACAAGGATCATGTTTAACCCCTAAACTGAAAGAAATACACAAGTTGCCAGTTTTTACTGGATGAAAATTTAAGACATTGCATTAATGTTTAAAGAGAGCTAGTTTTGTGTAGTAGTTAAAATATCAGACTAGAGACTGTTAGTTCTAGTCCTGCCTTAGGGACAAAGCCGCCTTAGGTCTGTCATTCCTTCTGGCTCTGGGAAACAGGCAAAGGCAAACTATTTCTGAAAAACCTTGCCAAGAAAAACCTTGTCCAGGCAGTCTCTGAGAATTGGATACAATTGAATGGCTTAGGATTTGATTTTCCAAGAGACTGCCTTTTCCCATATCTGTTAATTCCTCAAGGAGATGTCTTTTTGAAGACTGTCAAAGACTTACCTTTCTTGTGGAAGTATAATGACATTATTCAAGTTTTATTCATTTCATTTTTTAATATATTTCTATCTCTTGCTTCCAGTCAAGCCAGTCTGTGTAAAGAAAAAAAAAATGTGAATGACTGATCTACCAGTTCTAACTTCCAGCAAATATAGTGTATCAATACAGGCCTCAGCAGAGTTCTAGAAAATTTGAAAAGCAAATCAGATTTGAAAAGCAAATCTGATGCAAAGTGAGCACCTATGAGAAATACTTCAAACGAAATATGTCTTTTCCCTAGGGTTGCCATCAGCTGCAAAAGCAGCCCAGGAAAAGACAAAATTATTTTAAAGGGTTCTGCCAAGGTGCAGGAGCCTGCTCACCAATACAACATGCCACATTTTTCTTTTGAATCCAAGTTTTCGTATAAACCTTCGTTATAGGATGTCAGTTACCATTATACATGCATATGTTCTTGTCAATATAGAAGTTGTTTTTTTCTCAGTAATTATTTATTTCATTTCACTATTTAAATGATACAAATATCAGAAAATTTATGCATGCCTAGGGCGTAAACTAGAAATTTAAATATTCACTTATATTTCACAAAAGAAATTCTGTTAAGAAGTAGAATAGAAGATGTTATGAATCAATAAAAGTAACTAGCATAAAATGCAAAGTAGGGTTTGAAGGCCTATACACCTGATTGGTCCTCAAACAACGAACAGGGATTGGTCAGGATGAGGCCAC
Organism: Notechis scutatus; assembly: GCF_049901735.1. NCBI lineage: Eukaryota > Metazoa > Chordata > Lepidosauria > Squamata > Elapidae > Notechis > Notechis scutatus. The sequence goes on along the minus strand of NC_142009.1, from coordinate 242,743,734 downwards.
TCCTTATTGGTTATTATTTGAACTTATCACAAAGGTTATTGGTTAATAGGGTAGCAGCCAACCCTATAAAAGGGTTACTGCTGCCCATAGAGTTGCTCTGTTCTATTCCTATTCCTGTTATTATTAAAGAGTTGAAGTCACTGGTCAGATGTCTGGTCTCCTTATTCTTCGAACATAACACTGGCGACGAGGGTGGGATGCGGAGACCGAAGAGCTGACTGATCTACAGAGCAACCAACAGAGCACGTGGTCGAACACGCACCATCAACGGCAATCATGGCCAGCGGTGCCGTACCACCCGCTCCATTCAACCCAGAAACCGAAGACTGGGAGTCATACATGGATAGGTTCCAGATGTTTTTGGAGACGAACAACTTGAAAGATGCAACGGCCAGCAAAAAAGAGCTGTTTTCTAACCCACTGTGGGCCTACTGTGTTTAAAATGGCAAAGTCACTTGCCAAGCCAGCCGAAGTGAAAGCAATGGACTGGGATGTCCTCGAGCCTTTGCTACAGGCCCACTACTGGCCCACCGTGCCAACATTAGTCAGAAGGCACGAATTTTACCAGAGAGGCCAGCGGAAGGGCGAAAGCCTTGCCAACTACGTCGCAGACCTTGAAACCTTGGAGGCCTCTGCGAGTTCTCCAACTTAGAAGAAGCCCTCCGGGACCGCCTAGTTCTGGGTTTAGAGGATTGCACAATCCAGAGCAAAATCATGGCTAAGGGGACATCAGCCTTACCGATTCCCTTAAAGAAGCCTCGGCAGCGGAAGCAACTAAGAAGTCGGCAGCACGAATGCGCCGTACCAGCGCACCGCTCGCCAACTCACCGATGATACCTCGCCTCGCCCTGAGAGACACCCGGTATCGACTCACCACGAAGACCTAGAATCCCCATCCGAAAGTGACGAGGAAGAGGTCAACCGACTCCGAACTGAGCGAGACCAGTTCACACCGCTCAAATCGACCTTGCGCAGGATGTGGGCGAGTCACCCACGATCCAGCTGCAAATTCCTTGACGCACTCTGCCGCGTTTGCAGAAAAAGAGGTCACATCGCAAAGCTTTGCAGAAGTAAACAAGCCTCCAACTCCAAATCCCGACAGGCCGAATGCCAATCTTTAGGATTCCTCGGTACACACCGAGACAAACTGAACCACCAATGGGGAAACCACTCCTACAGAAACAACCCGTCCACCACTAACCCCAGGCGCGAAGAAACCAGACGGGAAGAAACCCACCAAACAATCACCATAGGCCACGCTACATCCTTAGACGCCGGAAAAATCCGGGTGAAGGTCGCGATCGAAAACAAACCTTGTGCGATGGAGGTAGACTCAGGTTCATCCCTCTCGATGGTATCTTGGAAGACGCTCCAGCAGCTTATTCCAACAATTCGCCGCCAAGACCTCAACCCTCAAAGGGTTATACTCAAAGATTACCAGGGTAATCAATTCCCGTTAGGTCCCGCCAATTCCAGGTCTCTTTCAAGGACCGCACCGTCGCACTGCCACTGACTGTTGTTGACCGTGACCAGCCTAGCCTTTTAGGCCTACAATGGTTCGAGCCGCTCGGGATCACCGTAGCCGGAGTTCACCGGGCGAGAGCAACGATTGGGAGGAGGCCCTCGTGCAAGAATTCCGAGACGCGTCTTCGCGAGCGGACTGGGCAAGTACAGGGGACTCCGATATCATTTAATTTGAATCCTGAGGTAGCACCCATCCGCCTTAAGCTGCGTCGGGTTCCGTTCGCCCTGAAACCTAAAATCGACGAACAACTCGATAAACTAATAGCACAGGCGTGCTGGAACCCACGACCATGCCCGGTGGGAAACTCCAATAGTTACGCCTATCAAGCCTGATGGGTCACTGAGAATTTGCGGAGACTATCGGGCCACCCTTAACCACGCACTCCAGCAAAGTGCATATCCAGTGCCAGTAGTGCAGCACTTGCTCCATTCCTTGGGGGCAGAAAAATTTTCGCTAAATTAGATCTAGCGCAGGCATATCAGCAATTGCCTGTAGACCCTGCCACCGCCGAAGCGCAAACTATCATCACCCATAGGGGTGCGTTTAAATGCAACCGACTCCAGTTCGGGTGAGCGTCGCTCCGGGGATCTTTCAAAGCTTAATGGAGAGACTGTTGCAAGGAATAAGAGGGGTCGTACCGTATTTGACGATGTACTCATCGCCGCCCCTAACAGAGACATTCTAGAAAAGCGACTCCGAATGGTCTTACAAAGGTTCCAAGACGCGGCCTCAAGGTCAAAAGAAATAAATGCCACTTATGCACAGAAAGGGTAGAGTTTCTGGGATACCTACTGGACAGCCAAGGGATCCATCCCACTGAGGACAAATTGAAGGCAATTAAGAGGGCCCCCACTCCCAGGAACAAGGCAGATCTTCAGGCGTTCCTTGGACTTATCAATTTCTATAACGTTTTTCTACCAAATAAAGCAACGGTAGCTGAACCACTGCATAGACTTTTAGACAAAAAAGCAACGTGGGTTTGGGGGCAACGGGAACAAAACGCCTTCCAGCAAGTTAAAAACTGCTAACTTCTGATTCTGTACTTATGCAGTACAACGAAACTCTGCCATTGACTATTACTTGCGACGCCTCGCCGTTTGGCGTTGGAGCAATCCTGGCCCACGTGTTGCCAAACGGAGCAGAAGCTCCCGTTGCATTTTTCTCACGAACTCTAGCTAAAGCTGAAAGGAATTATAGTCAGCTGGATAAAGAAGCTTTAGCTATTGTGGCTGCAGTTAAAAGATTCCATGAATATGTGTATGGGCGTGCATTTACAATAATTACTGATCATAAACCACTATTGGGGATTATTGCGGAAATAAACCAACCCCGTATATATTGTCCCCCAGAATGACTCGTTGGTCTGAATTCTTGGCGGCGTACAACTACACCTTGCAACACCGCCCAGGAAAAGCAATTCTCACGCTGATGCATTAAGCAGAGCACCACTCCCAGAATCAGTTGAAGATCCAGCACCGACCATTACAACGCTACAAATTGAGGCCCTGCACACGCCGCCATTGACTGCGAGGACATTGCCCTCGAAACAAAACGAGATCCGGTTTTGCAACACATCCTACGCTGGGTTGAGCATGGGTGGCCAACAGAACAACTATCACCAGAATGGGCGCCCTTTAAAGCCCGCCAAACTGAACTATTTTCCCAAAAGGGCTGCATCTTGTGGGGAGATAGAGTTATAATTCGAACAAACTGCAACGAACTGTGTTAGCGGTATTACACGACGGACATCCGGGCATAGTGCGGATGAAAGCACTCGCACGAAGCTATGCCTGGTGGCCGGGAATCGACAAGAAAATCGAGGCCTGGGTCGCTACTTGTCAACGTTGCCAAGGCGTCAGTAATGCCCCACCTAAAGCAAGGCCAACCGAATGGGAAACCCCAAGGGGACCGTGGTCTCGTATTCACATTGACTTTGTGGGGCCTACAAGGGGACACACCTTCCTTATTACAGTCGACGCCTACTCGAATTGGCTCGAGATCCATCGGATGAATACAACTACAACGGACTCAGTTATCAGCAGATTAAATAGACTATTTGCCACACATGGGTTCCCGGACGTTTTGGTCTCGGACAACGGCCCACAGTTCACTGCATTACACTTTGAACAGTATCTTGCTGATCGGGGCATCCGCCATGCGCTGACCTCGCCTGCACACCCTGCGGCAAATGGACGTGCAGAACGCATGGTACAGTTTGTAAAAAGACCCTCCACAAAATGGAATTCGGCGACATCGATGAAAAAATCAATCGAATTTTATTGTTGCAGCATATTACGCCCCACAGCGTCACCAACAAAACGCCCGCCGAACTTCTCATGGGGCGGAAACTACGATCGCACCTTGACCGGCTCCACCCCGCATACGCACCGAAAAGCCTTTCGGCTCCAGCAGCAAATGCCGGGAATTTAAGCTAGGCAATTTAACCTTTGCAAAAAACTTTTCCGGCGACCCTTTGTGGATACCCGCAACCGTCACCCACCTCACAGGGCCCAGATCTTACCACCTACTAACAGAAGATGGGAGGGTGTGGAAACGCCACATAGACCAGCTCCGTTCGAGATTGCCACCCAGCGGCCATGGATCCCCGGGTTCCCAAACTGAGGGGGAGGAAATATCGAGGAAATTGACTTGATATGACGGATTGCAGACCAACGGATACCTTCGGCCCAGGTAAGGACCGGCAAATGAAACGGGAGGGAGTTGATTTCTCCAGGGGACTTGAACTTGGGGGAATCCGAACTGCAAAACCCGAAGAACCATTAGTTAGTAGAAACAACCTCAGCGAAAGCAGCACGGAAGCACCGTGCAGCGAAACGAACAAAATAGAGACTATCCAAACGCTCCACCGAACCGGACTTTGGGCAAAACCCGGTGGAGCCACGGAAATCATCTAGACAGACCAAACGGCCTGTCTACCTTGAGGATTTTGTTACAGCTCCCCTCAAACGGAGCCCAAGGGGAGGGTGTTATGAATCAATAAAAGTAACTAGCATAAAATGCAAAGTAGGGTTTGAAGGCCTACACACCTGATTGGTCCTCAAACAACGAACAGGGATTGGTCAGGATGAGGCCACTCCTTATTGGTTATTATTTGAACTTATCACAAAGGTTATTGGTTAATAGGGTAGCAGCCAACCCTATAAAAGGGTTACTGCTGCCCATAGAGTTGCTCTGTTCTATTCCTATTCCTGTTATTATTAAAGAGTTGAAGTCACTGGTCAGATGTCTGGTCTCCTTATTCTTCGAACATAACAGAAGAGCTCCTTGGAGCAAAGGATATAGGAGATGGTTACTACTAAAACCTTCTCCTTTATCTAGTCCTCTCCCCCATTTTGAGAGTTTCCTGGTATCCAAAAGCTTTAGTGCAAGTGGCTGCAAAGAGAAGGAGAAACTGGCTAAGGGCAACTTCTTCCCTTAGTTGGAGCATCTGTGGATTGGAATTCAGAGAATGTTCCCACCAGCAGGAGAAAATTTAGGATTGGTCTATAATGCCAAATACAGATAAGTAATAAATATTACCTGACATGTTTCATAGACATGCCCCTAAAATTTAGTTCAGATGCTTGCTCTTTATATATAAATCAGTATTTAAGTAAGGCATGATTTATTATAGTAATGTTTACATTTTTCAGGTTGATGTCACTTGGTTTTATTCGAACTGTTTGATTGACACATGTGGTTGTAACCAGGGAGGTGATTGTGAATGTTTCTGTACAAGTGTTTCAGCCTATGCTCATCAGTGCTGTCAACAAGGAGTTACAGTAGACTGGAGATCTCCTAGACTATGTCGTAAGTATGATAATCAGAATACATTTACAAAGCCGTACTGTCAGTTTGATTTTGCTTCTTCATCCATGCATATTCAACTGGCTTTTGATTGTGTAATTTTCCTTTCTTGCATTCAAGAATTGGCTAAAACTCCTGCAATTTTATAAATCAGGCAAATTTAAATATAATAGAAAAGGATCAGTCATAGTAGTTCATCCATCCATCACAAGGTACTGATAAGTGCTGTTCTATGTTTCAGTAGCTTTTATCTTTCAGTTAATAACACTATCAGTGATATCCTATTATCACATCTGATAATCGGAGGCCAAGTTTCTTATATAGAAGCTTCATTATCATTCCTGCTACACCTTTATAGGCTTATATATAAATATGAATTCAAAATTGCAACCACAGACTGCAGAAAATTGGCCCATTTCTGATTTATATCCGGAATTCTCAGTATCAAATATAAATGAGATGAGGAAAATAAGAAAATATGTGTAAAGATTTTTTATGTCTGTTTCGTTGAACTATAGACATAGCAATAACTTGAATAATACCTCACAGAAAAACTTTAGAGCACAGCTCTTTTTTTCTCATTCTTAAAACTTGTAGTTGGGTTAAAATTATATCCTGCACTTAAGTATTTGGAGAATATTATTCTGATATAAATGTGGTTTGTTTCCATAGACAACTGTGATATTGTTTGTTATAGGAAGGACAATTAAAATTATTACTGTACCACTAGAGGTCATAAAAGGATAAGTATTTTCTTATTACAGTCAGTGAAAAAAGTTTAAGACATTTCTGCCAGCTTTAATTTGTCTTCTCAGTGAAGATGAAAGCAAAATGGCTTGTGTATGCATACATCCATTCTAATTGTTTGATTTCATTTTTTATAGCATATGATTGTGAATATATCAATAAAGGTAAGTAATGATGTGAGAGCTATGTATTTTTCCTTATGCCCCCTTCCATGTTAGTGATACTTTGTGCAATGCATTGGAATATGTTGTTATTTAAATATATGTATGTAACTCTGTCATTATAGTGTTGAAATACAGTAAATAATCTAACCATTTGTCAGACAGCCTAATCCACAGAATTATTCTTTGCATCTCAGACCTAGTTACAGTCCTATATTCTTGATCAGTTAGGAAATCAGGTAGAAAATCGAGGAGAACATGAAAAAGCTGAAGGAAGTGAGCATATCCCAGTAGAAGTTATAGCAGTTTTTCTTCTCCTTAGCTATTTTCTGCTCTGAATTTTTTTATCTTAACTTTTAATGTTTAAAAGTCATTAGTTCTTTTGTTTTCCATTGAAAAAAAGGATATTTTGATTTAGCTCAGAGCTTTAGTACTGACATATAATGTTTCATAAACCTTTTTACTCACTTTAATAAAGGTTCAGGCAGTTCATTTATGAAATCAAGTTTGCAAGAGTTTTGTAGTTCTAAATTAATGTTTAAGAACTGTCATGCTTATTCTTGGGAATGTTTGCTAATGAGGGTGTTTTCTTTGCTGCTGTTGAACCGATTGGCAAACCCATGATACAGCCATTGAGACAGACTTATCAGAAAATGTAACTTCTTTCTTTCTTGACAGTTCTGGGAAAAGGTCCCTACAAATTGGTTAGCTACTTGGATGGAGAAACTATAATTGCAGCAAAACTGCAGGATGGTTCTGTTTTCCCAGCAAGAGAAGATGACTTAGCTTCGGGAGATGCTTTAAGTTTCATGCTGACATCACCGCTGTATAAGCCCAAAGCACATGGTAAATCTAGTAACTCTGTAAAATGGATCTGTAGTACTGAACCTTGGCAACTTTAAGTTCTGTGGATTTTGAGAGTTTACATTGATACATCTTAAAGCTGTGGTGGTTGAAAAACATTACTTTAGATAATACATATCAGCAGCAATTTTTTTAAAAAAAATTCCAGATGCTGGTTCACAAATAAAAAGGGCAAAACTGTGAATGGCTCTATTGTATTAATGAACATTCAGAGACAATCTGACTGGTTAATATTGCTGGTAGAAATACTGTAGATTGATTTTGTTTAGAGCCAGCAAAACAATTTTTATATTCTCACAGCCAAATTAACAAAAGTGATTTCTCCCACTTCAGAACTTTAGCAATAACACTCAGACTTATATGCTGCTCCACAGTGATTTACAGCCCTCTCTAAGCGGTTTACAGCATATTGTCCCCAATAATCTGGGTCTTCATTTTACTGATCTCGGAAGGATGGAAGGCTGAGTCAACCTTGAACCAGTGAAAACTGAACTGCTGAACTGCCAGCAATCGGCAGTCAGCAGAAGTAGCCTGCAATACTGCATTCTAACCACTGCGCCACTACAGTTTTTAAGAAAGTTTGCCTAATCAACTTTAGTGGGTTTTTTTAAAAAATATGATCAAAGATCTCCACTTAGAGAGTAGATTTTTTACAAAGCAATTGCTGATGTATAAATAACACGACTCTTAGTTTTCAGATCGACAACTTTGTAAATACATTAGCCTTAATATTCTTAATGCAGGATAGGTAGAGAAACCTAAGAGGAAATCTGGAAATTGAAAGCAGCTGGTTAACTATGAATCTAATAAGATACAAACAGGTCAGCTGAGGATATATTATAATGGTTGGCAGCAAATTGAGATTATGGTTAAGTGAAAAACTATAACTGTATAAAAACACCTTTTTAAAGTTAATTGCCATTAATTGTGTTCTTCACTAAAATATGGACTTTCCAACGCTTTGGGATTACTCAGATACTATATAGTTTTGGATGTGTACATGTATTTTCACATTTATAAAATGTACATTTTATCAATTTTTGCCTCTGTCTTTTGAAATAAAAGTAACTGCAAGTATTAAAATCAGTGATACTTAAATACTAAAGTTTAACATGATTCTTGTTATAGAAGAAATGCCAATTTATCTATAAAGCAGCTGGCTAGCTGTAAAAGTAATGAAATACAAACGATCAACTGAGGATATATTATAATAGATTGGCAGCAAATTGAAATTATGGTTAAGTGAAAAGAAAATAGAAAGGAAGCAAACTGCTGAAAAATATTGGGGGAAAAGGATATTACTAGAATAATGATAAAAGACAGTCAATTTTATATCAACAGTTAACTGAATACAAATATTTTTATGAATAACATTTATTTCTAGATATGCTTTCTTATGCAATTTCTGGAAATGCGTTTATTTCAAATAGAAAACCAGAACAAAGAAATATATCCCCCCTGATATAGCACATATATAAGGAGAGATTAGAGTATTGCCAGTTACAATGAAAGAGCTTAAGGTCCTGAGATAAACCTTTTCAGCTCCATTGTTTGAAATCAGTGTTTGTGAAGTTAATAATAGTTCCAGATATGAGTGTCAGTTACTGGATTTTTTTTCTTGAAAATCCACCTTTGGAAAGTAATCCGTTTATCTTCAATTTTAACACTCTTATCTCAACATTCTGTTTATAATTCTGATAGAAAAATAAATTCACCAATCTTTATTATGATTCGGCAAGCAATGTTTGCTTATGCTACAATAAGTACATTTTCAGCTTCAGTAATTAAAGAAAATATGAGCTGTTTCTCTCTTTCTCTATATACTAAATTCATTTTTGTTGGAAAATTAAATAGTATTCTAGGAGAATGAATTATTACATCACTTAACATCTGTTTAATGGATGAGGACAATGGATTTTATAGTAGTTCCGATAACATAAAGCAGAATAATGTAATGTACAGTGAAATAATATTTGGGACAAAATATGTTCAATTATGTCACAATTCTATCACCCTTTTAATAATCATTACTTTAAATCTACTGGAAAAAAGTTTAATCAGTTTTGAAAAGGAAGAGAAAATCTTGCAATAGAAGTTTTACATTTTAGGGTTTTTTAAAAAAATAATGTATTGGCTTGGAGATGAGTGGAAGGTTTAGCTTCTTAAAAAGGTGTAATTTTCTTAGATTTGAACTTCTTCATTCTGTACTTTTAGAAACTCCTGGATTGAAACAGTGGCAATGTTATAAATACATAGTTTTGGGTTAAGTTGAGCTTGACAGAATCTGGCTATATTTTAGCAAAATAACAATCAAGATAGCTTAAATAGTTTATTATTATAGTTTATTATTGCAATAACAGAGTAGAACAATTTAATTTAATAAAATCAGTACATCCAAATCAAAACATAATGCAGCTGATAACATATCAAAATAACTGTATTAATAACTCTTACTCATATAAAACATTACTGGCCTTTTCCCAACTGAAAAAAATTGTTTGCGTTCCATCACAGACAGTATACAGAATGTGGCTACATGACCTGAAATCACCTCCTGATCAACTAATAGGACATCTTTCGTCCTGCCAAAATATCATGTTGCAATGGGAAATATATCCCAAATACCTCTATAAAAGAGTCAGTGCAATGGTACAGTACGTCATTTTCAGTTTTGATCTCACCCTTCCATAGAGACAGAAGCAACGTTCTTTAGAATTGCTGCAAAAATTGCCATCTAGATAATCAGACTGGATGACAATTCAACTTGCCAGTGTAAAAATTGTTCTCGTATTCTGGCATGCAAACTTAAAGAAACTAATAATAGGATTGAGATCAAGCAAGGTGGTGCCTAGCTGAAATTATTCTGGAGATCAGGATAACTGGCATGTTGTTTAAAGAAGAATCTGGCCAGTTCAAAACCCATTTAGATCAGTACATTAATTGAAAACCCCACACTACCTTAGGGTGCAACTAAGTAATTTCCATCAGGAATAGTGGAGTTTATTTTAGAGTTGAAAATTAATTTAAATCAATAGCTAACACACGCTGTTTGCATTTGAGTTTTAATTGATGTCGTTCTAGTCTCAGCTGAAAGACTATGTTTGGATGCATCATGGACTCAGAAATAAGCCCCATAGAAATCATGATTGAACAGCCTCAATTATCCTTAAAGACATATATTTGAAAATATGTCACAAGATAGCTGTGATATTCCTTTGGCCTCAAATATTTTTAGTTCATCTGGTACATAATTACCACCTTTTGTATAGAACGATATTAAGCTGAGAACTACATTCCTTGCTACCTTGTCTTTTAAGAATTTGGACCCTTTAAGTGGAAAACATTTCTGAAATATTTAAAGATCTTAACCCATTTAATAAACATTCCCATTAATTTGCCATTTATGTTATTATCTAGGGGGACTCTTTGAAAAGATTTTTTTGGGTAATTGATATGTAATAGCCAAGTCTGTGTGATTAATGATTACAGTTGATTAATGCTCTCCTCAGTCCTATAGGTGAAATTGAGGTGATGACTGTATCATCTGCACATAAAAATAAAGCAACAGGTCTATCAATCAAGCTTAGCAGGGATGTTTCAGTTTTGTCACTTTTGCCATCACATCTAAAATTAAATAGCAAAGGGGCTAAATTACACCACAGCAGAATGCTGACCTTGGTTGTTCACCCAAATTTGGACATAGGTATCACCATGCAACATTTTAATAAGTGTCATCAGCCACCTATTAATGGAATTATAATTGACATATAATGGAGAAGCTAATCACTATAAACTACTCTTGGCCATTTCATCATATTCATTGTTTTTTGCTTTTCAGATCCACACCTGGTTTCACTGGAAGCAGCTGACAGACCAAATTATTTTCTTTATTTAACTTCTAATAATACCCTTGTTCTTTCCAAATGGGAAAGAAATGAACGTTTTCAGAACAGATCAACATTTGCCATCCACAAAAACACATGGTTCTCAGGATATAGTTCTTTTGAATCATTTGCCATACGAGGAATGTTCATCCACATTTCAGCTTCCTCTGTGACTGTCATTAAATATCATCACTCTGAAGCATTCAGATTCTCTACACTTTTTAAACTTGTAGGTAAGTAGTTGAATATGAACACACTGGTTGTATTTTCCTATAGTTTTGCTGTACTTTATGTGAAGCCCTGTATTAAGAAAGTGAAAGCTATAAAAACATTCATGGAGACCAAGCCAGTATCATTTATATTCTAAAGTGCTTATTCATGAAATGAACCATCGCAGGATTGGTAACTGATGGCTATCCAGAGGTTACTGAAGTTTTAGCAACTGTAGTCAACTTGATCAGTAGTGATAAATGCTGGCAGTTGTATTCAGCATGTATGGAGGGCCAAACATCCCTTGTTTTTGTCTTAGAACAGGGGTCTTCAAACTTGACAGCTTTAAGACTTTTGGACTTCAACTCCCAGAATTCCTCCTCCAGTCATATTAGCTCAGGCATTCTGGGAGTTGAAGTCCACAATTCTTAAACTTGCTAAGTTTGAAGACCCTCGTCTTAGAGTCACAGATTCTCTTAGTCCTACATAATCTATATGCAAGAAATGTCTTTATTTGTAAAAAAAAATCAGAATTTATTTTTCATCAGCACTTACTGATTTCAACCTGGAATCTTAGGGGGGGGCAGTTGTCCATCATTTTAAAATTAACACCTAACATGACTAACATTTTTAATTGATTTACTACACAATACTCAGTTGAAATATAAATAAATAGCATGGCAATTAACAGAATAATACAATAAGTTTCATTTAATGTGAATTTTTGTACAGAGCAAAAATAAGAATTATAAGGAGAGGAACGAAGGCAAATTCGTCAGGTTTCCAAGTGATGAAATCCATTTAAAAAGAAAAAAATAAAGTCCATCTTCAAGAAAAATTCTCTTATTTAGGAAAGCATCAAATTGGCAAAGTCCATGGTAATTCTGGATCTGACACAACCCAGAATTACCCCACAATATTACAAGTTAGAAACAATCCTCAAAAGTCACATTATCCAATAGAAGTAATTCAACGTTGCTTGAGGTCATAAATCTCTACCTCAAGGGGCCCAAGCATGGACAGCTTGTTTTCCCACAGGAAGAAGAATACCTATCCTAAACAACTCTCTCTATCTCCACTCCTCCCCCCTTAGGAATGTGGCAAGCCTGAAACCCTTCCCCCCATGACTGCCACAGGGAAAGTAAGAAAAAGAATATATACTAAGACTAACTAAAATGGCTACATTTATGTCAATTTCGGGCTTGACAAATATACTGTACATGTCCCAGGATAATGTTGCAGGACCCAATCTGGGTCAGTTACTGGGACCAGAGGTTTAGTCTTCTCAGCTTTCAGACTCAAGCTGGAGCCCATCCTCAGGGAACTTCTCTCTAACAGAGTGCATGCTTTGGGCTATTCTGTGTGGGGTATTTATATGATGCCTCTTGTGTGGGACTTTTCAGTTGTTGATTGGGGTATTTATGGCTGGCTATTGGCCATTGTTTCCTTGTGCTGCCAAGATGAAGAGAAGAAATTTTCAATTTTTCAAAAAATAGTATGATTCCTGTTCCCTAGCAGGAAGAGAAATCTTGCTGGTGAGTTAAATTTACAAGTGTTTTTCAACCTTGATAACTTTAAGATATGTGGATTTTAATTCCCAGAATTTCCTATCTTTTAAAGTTGCCAATGTTGAGAAACACTGAGAATTGAAGTAGTACTAAATTTGCTGATAGAAAAGCAATCTGGGTCATTTATCAGTTCCCAAACCACTTTTGAAACTTGGCTGAATTAATTCAAGGTAATTTGAAACTTTCAACACCTCCAAGAAATAAAGTATTCCATTCTCATTCTGAGTGCTTCCCAATCTGCAAAAAGGAAATAAGAGACAGATTAGAGGAGGCAATGAACACTTTTAAAAATATTTAGGACAAGTTATCTACCCTTCAGCTAAACATACTTTGAAAGAACACATATACCTATTAAATGTTACAGAATTTCAAGAATTTCAAAGTGATTTCTATAAGAATTCAACGGAAGCAATATACCAACAATATTTCTAAAGCTATTGAAGTTATATCTTTCTAAATTCCCAGAAAACATGTTCTTAATATTTTCTTCAAAAGCTTCAAATATGTGCTTTTTAATCAAACATAAAAATGAAGCCAAAAAATGAGGTTTTATTTAGGTGAGTTGTATTACCACAGATGGAGTGACTTTCACAATACAATGGATGAACTATATGCTTTCCTTGTTATCAAAAACGACTGAATTAAAGAGTTAGTTGTAGCCTTATTAACATTCTTACTTTTGAGACATTTTCTCTCAGCCCTAGAAAGGAGAACTGGCAAACCAGTTCTGAAAAACCTTGCCAAGAAAACTTCAGGGACTTGTCCCGGTGGTTTGAAAATTGGACATCATTGAGTAGAAGAAAAAACATTATAAAGATAAGATTTTTTATTAATTTAGGACATTATATGGACCAAGCACAAATGTCATGTTTCTTTTATCTTTAAGAGGGAAAGGAATCCTGGTGGCTCAGTGGCTAAGATGCTGAGCTTGTTGATCAGAAGATCGGCAGTTCAGTGGTTTGAATCCCTAGTGCCGCCTAATGGAGTGAGCTCCCATTACTTGTCCCATCTTCTGCCAACCTAGCAGTATGAAAGCACGTAAAAAATACAAGTAGAAAAATAGGGACCACTTTGGTGGGAAGGTAACAGCGTTCTGTGTACCTTCGGCATTTAGTCATGCCGGCCACATGACCACGGAGACATTTTCAGATAGCGCTGGCTGTTTGGCTTAGAAACAGAGATGAGCACTGTCCCCTAGAGCCAGAAATGACTAGCATGCATGTGCAGGGGAACCTTTACCTTTTAATGGTCTCCTTCTCTAGTGTTCATATGTAGAAATTGTGTCTCCTTTTTAAAGGGAGAAACCTTTGCTTTCCAGTTTAGCCAAAGAATCCTATCCATGCCAGTAGAAAACGAAAACAGTTTACTTCAGCAAGTAAGGTCGTATCAAATAATCACAAGGTATTTCATTAATCTCCACATCTGTGGATTTGGGTTTCAGAGTTTTATAAGCAAAGAAACCTTGGGCTTGAATCTTTTCTCCAGTGTTCTTTCAGAAGGCTGGGCTAACTGATGCAAGCTAATTACATGATCTAAAAATATAGCCACATTTGTTAATGGAAATGTTACACCAGTTCTAGAGTGCGGAGGGAAAGGCAGATTAAATTTCCTGCTATCTTAAATTGCATATTAGATCAGAACCTTTCCAAGTGAGAACTGCTGTTCCGGAACATAAATATTGGGAGTAGGTTAATAGATTGTTCTAACTTCCTTCTTTAAAAAAAAAAAATGTACAGATTTGTTCATGTGTTCTGAAACTTATAAAAAAAAAACTATTAAAGAACCTTTGATAAAGATTTCTGAAACTTCCTTCTTTTTAAAAAAAATGTACAGATTTGTTCATGTGTTCTGAAACTTATAAAAAAAAACTATTAAAGAACCTTTGATAAAGATTTCTGAAACTCATGGGAAGATTCAGTTTCAGAAAAAATAAAATAGATCAATAAAAATAACCATGATGAATGTGTATATTTTCATACATATATGTGTGCTATGATGTATCTTCTTCATGTAGTTCACATACAGGCATGATATATTTATCAGAATATTTTCAGTATAACCGGTAGCAGTAATAAGATAGAGTTTTCTATAACTATCTCCAGTTTGTAACATCTATAACTGAATTTGTTACTATAGATTACATTTATCTCCCCATCTATTTATTTTGTATATAAGTAATAAAAAATAAAAATTCACTGAAGTAAGCTTCTGTATCAGGTTTCCTCTTATGTGCTAGATGACAATTTATCATCTTCAGCTGTTGTATTAAGAATATTCTATTGAAATTGTTCGGACTACTTATTGCAACTTGATAACAATTGTAAATGAAAAACATATCTATGAAAGCATAATCTTTTTAGAAAGATTAAAGAATGTGAAAATATAAAGATCCTATAATATTTGTATCAGATGAGGCAGCATTATTGATTTTTTTTCAGGAAAAATGGAAGCAAAGAATTCTATCATATATAACAGTTGAAACAAAGTAGAAAATGTTTAATAGTTAATAATTAAATAGTTAATAATTAAAAATAACTATTATACTCTTTTAATAGTTAAAAATGTTAAATAGGTGAGAGATCTTTTATTTTGAAATGCTTTTATTTCTGAATCATCTTGGATGATTCTTTATTGCAAAGTGAGAAAGAACTGTTAACTTTATATAGCATTATTTTTTGCTAAAACCAGGAATTCAAGAAGACTACTGAATAAATAATGCATTTCTGTCTCTAATCTCATAGTTCTTATGGATTGTTTGGCACATTTGGTAAAATATTTCATTTCATGATTAAGCAGATTTATCAAGCATATGCAAAACATATTATTTTACTAGTTTTTCATTTATAATGTCTTCTTTTATGTTGATAGCTCGTAGCAAGATTGTGTCCGTATACTTCAAACCTCTGTGGAGATAATAAAGAGTAACAATAATAATAGTAAACATTGCATGCATTTTTGTGCATTCATCCCAGAATAAATACAGGAGACAGGAAATGGATGTAGATAAAATGATATTTATTCAAACACATCAAGTGGCAGCACCTAGCAGAATTTAGAGATTGAGACTTGGTTAGCACCTGGATAAGAGTTTTTGGAGAAGACCCTTATTTTGCAATTATTGAACTGCTGACTTAGAGTCTGTACACCAATTTTGTTGCTTTATTATTTTGTCATGATGTAGATATAGCACATCAAAAGTAATTAATTCTTCATGTTTATGATATCAAAATGTGGGAATCACTTCTGCAAGAGATAGTGATCTCATCTTCAAAGAGACATTAGATAGCTTAATGGACTACATACTGTCAATACTGGCTAGTTAATATCATTACATACTGTCTCTAATATAGTTATGACCAAATAATGTTTCCTATGGGGCATGAGCAGAAAAATGCTATTGCATTCCTATATGTAAATACCTTCTCATAGAACGCTGGTTAGCTATATATAGCGTGTGCAGAATGGTTGGGTTGGATCCATTCTTCACCCTTTTCATCTTCTTGATTTACACATGTTGAGAAATAGGATTCTTTCACAGGTACTTGAAATTCAGTTGGGATTGCTGTAAACTATAAATAGATATTGTTGCTGCATTTGTAATACGAAAACATTCCTTCCAACTGAGGCAAACATAAAGGAACTCCATATTGGATCACCCAGAGATGTAACTCCTGAGTAAAATGCAATATAAGGACACATAGGGAAATTTAGGGTTAATTGAACCCGTAATGTAAAAACTGTATGAATTGCCACCTACATTTTTTTCACTTTGGGGGTAGAGATGGTACTTGGGGGACCCTAAAACCTTCCTGCCATATATTTCCAGCATTTGTTTTTTCTCATATCTGAATGATTCTGAATTGCCTAATACCTGTGCACTGAGGCAAATGATATAAAATGAACAGAGTGAGAGAATAGATTATAATGTTGAGAATAACAAATACTATATAGCATTATACATATAAATGTAGGCACATATAGGTAAATCACTAAACTACCTAAGGGTAAATACTACAGAGAGATAAGTAAAGAGTTTGATTTTAAACTTTTCATTTAATTAATTTACAAAATACTAAAATCATTGTTTTTTTAAAGGCAGTAAAATAGCAAAACATTTTATTTTTATTTTAAAATTCAGAACTATGGCAAAACTGAATCACAGGTCTTGCTTTTAAAAAAAAACAGTAATTCTTTTTTTGAAGCAATAGTGATCTAATTTTGAATAAAATAGGGTTTTTAGTAGCTTGAAAAAGTAACAACAACAACAACAAAACTCCAGTCAGTCTGACTTTTGTGGAGAAGGGAAGTAAAAGAAAAAAAATTGAAAGAAAATTGGAGAGTATTTTTTTCTGTTAATCTTTACTGAAATGCTGGAGAAAAGATTTATAATGTGATCCAGTACGTTTTTTATGTTGTTAGTCCTATACTTTTAAAATACATTTTTTCACATTCAGTTTGGTCACTAGAATTATATTTTCAGATAGAAATGTAGTTCTGTTTAATCCTGTTGTTGGATCAAATTCTTAAAGAGCACTGCATCCATTGTATGCATTGAAGAAAAAGTGGACTGTGGATTGCAATTTGCATGAGGCTACCTCCGTTGGCAATAAAATTTAGCAATGCAGAACAATGGATAGAACAAATGGTGGAAGAGTGCATTCCATTTAAATTGGAATTTTTTCTTTTTGGAATAATGTCAGGAAAATTTAAGAAGGAAATAATGTAGCTAATAGTACATGTATTGACGGCAGCTAGAATATTATATGCACAATATTGGAAAAATGAAATCATACTTTCAGAAACAGAAATAATAAGAAAAATTATGGCATGTGCGGAATCAGATAGGATAACTTTATAAATAAAAGAAAAAGGAGAGTCTAAATATTACAAAAGATGGAATAAATTTTATAAATGGTTATATAGTGGAAGACAAGGTCAAAATATTAGTAGTTATGATTAGATTAATTAGTAATTAATATATTAAATAAGGAGATTACAAATGATGATGTAAAATGTATATATGTATAACAAGGATAAGGGGGATATATTGTGTTGTATTCTCAAAATTAAAAATAAATTTAATTTTTTTTTAGTAATGCAGGTTGCTAAAAATGAGGTGGCTGAAAGAGGGTTCTGTATTTATGAGCTAGAACATATGAGTGCATGTGCATGCCTAAACATGATATTCATGCAAATGAATTTTTATTTGTAGATAGCAAATTTAAATTTTTATCCCGTTCAACCTGTGAATGGCGCTATGATGCTTGTTCAAGTCCTTGTTTCAAGACATGCAAAGATCCTTTGGCAAAACATTGTCAGACTGTTCCAAAGTAAGTATACTTATCATTTAAATAATAGCGCTGTCTCTAAAAAAGAAATTATACATTCCCTATCAGTTTAGGAGCAAAATATAGACTCTGTGAAAAATGTAGCAGTTTCTACATACTTGAGGACTTTGTTATTGTTGTTTATCCTTAAAACATGGAAAACAATGCACTAGGCTAAGAACAACATATAGCACCTGTCCACTACTGCTACTGTTTAAACCAGAAGGCATTGTGGCTGAGTCTACAGTAGAGAATAAAAAGAGACATATAATATTAGCCTGCATTTGAAAAAAAAAATTGAGATTAAGATAAATATACTGCTAATTTGAAGAACATCACAGCTTGCATAAAGCAGTGGCATAAAGTTGCTGTAGTGCAGGGGTGTCAAACTCAAGGCCCAGGGGCCTGATCTGGCCCATGGGGTGCTTAGATCTGACCCACAGGGCCTCCCTGGAAACAGTGAAGGACTGGCCCACAGTGCCTCTGCCAGAAAAAATGGAGCTCAGAAGGACCATGCCCGGCCCTCCCGAGCTCCACTTTCTGCCTCCTGCAATTCTCTGCCAGCGAAAACAGAGCTCGTTTTTCACTAGAAGGGCGCTTGGGCCACCACAGGTACCTCCGACATAAGTGGAGTCAAGCTGGCCACGCCCACCCTGGCCGTGCCCACCTGCACCCCCTGAGGTCAAAGACGCTGATGTGGCCCTCAATGAAATTGATTTTGACACCCTTGCTGTAGTGTCTGCCAAAATATTAATGTCTCTGTATTAATATTTTACCCTACCTTAGGGATATTTCATAGATAATATCCTCCTCTGACCTTAGTATGATTTTAGACCAGAATACAGGTAATCCTTGACTTACGACTAAATTTTTTGTGGCTAAGTGAAACATTTGTTAAATGAATTTTGCCCCATTTGATGACTTTTCATGCCACAGTTGTTAACTGAAACACTACAGTTGTTAAGTTAGCAACATGGCTGTTAAATGAATCTGGCTTCCCCGCTGACTTTGCTTGTCAGAAGGTCACAAAAGGTAGTCATGTGATCCTGACACACTACAACCATACTAAATGTGATCAGTTGCCAAGCATCCGCATTTTGATCACGTGACCTTAGGGATGCTGCAGTGGTTGTAAGTGTGGAAAATGGTCATAAGTCACTTTTTCTGGTGCCATTGTAACTTTGAATGGTCATTAAATGAACTGTTTTAAGTTGAGGACTACCTATACAATCAAAAGAAAGACAGAACTTCTGTGGAATGGGGAGCCTTGCAGAAGTTGCCATTTAAGTGTACCAAGGACAGAGGACTGAAATCAGCTTTAGCAGTGGTGGGATTCAGATATTTTTACCACCGCTTCGGTGGGCATGGCTTGGTGGGTGCACTTTGCACGCATGCACATACTTTGCATGCCTACATGTGCCAAATGTGCACTCTGCGCAGGCGCAGAGGTGTTCTAATTTACCTCCTGCAAGCCTGCACTCTCCCGGTCACTTCAGCAGATGCCGCACAGCACTCTGCTGTGCCGCGCAAAGCAGCTGCGCTTCAAATTCAGAGGATAAAGGTGAGTATGGTAGCCCAGGTGGGCCCAACAGCAGAGTGGTGGACAGAACCAGTTTGGTCTCCGCTGCTCATTGTCGCTACCGGCTCGGCAGAACTGAGCCGAACCAGTAGAATACCACCACTGAGCTTTAGAGAATTTGGCATGGAGATGTGTATGCAGGGAACCTGCTGGAGTAGATTTTTGGCATTTTTTTAAGAGTCAGTAAATCATTCGGAAAGTCTTATGTTCCACCTCTTCCATTTGGTAACATCTTTAGCTTTTTTCTGAATTCATGCTCTAGCACAGCGATTCCCAACCGTTCCCACTTTGCAGATTGACAGGGGAGAGAAGGAATGGTTCTGTATGAGTGGCAGGTGAGCAAGCACAGCTACGTTTTCATGAGTTGTGGGCATGTGCCTTCGTTGCTTGCACAAGTGGAGCTGCGTGCACACTCACCCATTGCTCATGCAAGTGGAGTTGTGCGTGTATGTTCGTTCACCCGCTGTTTTCGTGGCTCAGTTCCAAATGGGCTGCAGCCCAGGAGTTGGGGATCTCTGCTCTACCTCTGTATAAATAATTTGCTGATGATGGCCTTCCATCACGTGGATTTAAAATGACCCGCTAAAAATTCACTTCAGTTCTGGGTGACCTGCCATCTAATCTAGGCACACAGCTGGAGGGCTGAAATGAAGAGCTGACTGGACTTTTTTTTTCAGGTGCAACATACAGTAGTGTAATTAAAACAATTTTTTATTATACCCTATAGAGCAGGGGTGGGCAAACTATGGCTCGCGGGCCACATCCGGCCCGTTGATCTTTTCATCTCGGCCCGCCTGAAGATTGGTACAGAATTAAGGTTTGATGTGAATGATTGAATGATTGCATTCATTTGATTTTGACTTGTAATGACAGGCATTTCGACACCAGGTGGTGGCCCGTCTGTCAAATTTTAAAGTCAATGAGGCCCCCGAGCCAAAAAGTTTGCCCACCCCTGCTATAGAGTATGTGTACCCTGGATTTTGTATAAAATGTTTAGGAGCTGCTGGATTAAAATTTCATTCATGCTTTTTGACAAAATTTTATTGTTGATATGGTACTTTTTGGAACCACAGAGGGAGTAAAGTTAAAAAGAGCAGTTGTCCTAAAAGTTTGGAAAACAAGCCCCATTAGCTCAGCATAGTAGAAAAGTAATTTAGCTTGGTCACAATGCTAGTTAAAAGAGGAAAAAAGAAGAGGAAGCAGTTAAGCTTCTGGTATCTTCAGTTATTTTAAAATTAAAGTTGACTCCTATGATGAAAAAAACCTCATTAAGAATATACCCATATAGACCAATATAATTAGGCGATAACACGAGGGGGATAAAACTTCATTTTAAGAGGGTTAGGAAGCGGTTCACCCGCGGCTTCCCAGGCCATTCGCCTCTTAGCTCTGGTTTTCAGTTAGTTTGAAAATATAACAGCTCTTACTCAGAGCTGTTCCGATAACCATGGAGGGGGGGGGGGGGGGGGGAGGGGAGGAGGGGGGGGGGGGGAGGGAGGGGGGGATGAAACGGGCGCTGAGGAAGCCCCCCGCTTGAAGCAGTTCTTCCGGGGTGGAGCAGAGCGACTAAGAGCTGACCCAGAAGAAGGACAGGCGTGCTCCTCCCTCCCTTCTTCTTTGGCCTTGATCCCCATCCCAGTTTTCCGGGTTCTGTTAAGGTGCGGGGGATAAGACCACAACTTAATTTGCCCCTTAAAAAAAATTTTCAGGAAAAAGTGCCGAAATACGATAGACCAAGAATATACCAATATACCCAGTATATACCCATATACTGGTACTTTGTTGATCATTCTCTAGGAACATTATTCAGTACCTGTTTCAACGATACGTTTTGCTGTGTGAAGAGTTAATTATTATTAATTTTGTTTTAGAGTGGAAGGATGTGTTCCTATGTGTCCTTTGAATTTGGTGCTGGATGAACTCACTCAAAGATGCGTTTATTTTGAAGACTGTACGTATAATGTAATATTGATTCAAAATTATAGCTATTATTTCAGGTTTCAGTTTAGTAACCCAAGATAGTTATAAAGTTACGTCTTCCCAATATCTTGTACAGAGGTTCAGCATTTTAGCCATATGAAGTTCCCTCACATTACTGCTTGACTGTTGCAGTTTCCCCTACTATACTAACTGGAGTGAATAGTTTTATGAATTATGAGTTTTATGAATTCCATCGCAGCATCTGGAAAAATATATATCCATGGCGTTTTCTTAAAAGAACATGTTCTCTGCTCTTTTAAGAAAGTAATATCTTCAAGTCCCTTTCATGTTCAAGGACCTTAAATCTAAGTCCTTATTCTGTGAGAAGGCTGATTCCTGGAAGCTTCTTCCTACATACAGAATTTAAAAAATAGATATATACTGTATGGAATAGCTACATTTGGATTTACAATTGCTAAGGAAAAAGAGGTTTTGGCAATAAGACACTGCAAAAAGATATGACATTATCAGTAAGGGATTAGTTGAATTATATTTATGAAGTCAAAGCATATTTTGAAATGTTAAAATTTAATCCTTTAAAAATTTCTCTCAAGAATAGACATGTTAGAAATTAATAACAATTTATTAAAATTATGCTATTCCACACTTTTAATTCTGTTGGATTTAATTCTGTCTAGTATTGAACTAAACATGTCTCATGTACTAGTCATCTGTTTTTTGTCTTTAGGCATTGAACCAACAACTGAAGTTCAAATCCTACCATCCACTTTAAAGACACATACAGCTTTTGGGGCTCTTCAATCTTCTGCAGCAGTTCTGAGTAAAGAAATAGCCTTTTCTGTGACCCCAGCATCAAAACTTAGAGAAACAACACCTGCATCCAAACAGCAATTCAGTTCAACCATTGAAAAAGCTAAACTTTCAACATTTTCTTTGCCAAATATTACTTTAGCTACATCAGCTCTTTCAGTTCAGTCAGCTTTTGATACAAGTGCATTGCCAGGATTTTCACACCTTGTAACTGATTTTAGTCCCATATCTGTAGTTCCTCCATCAACAACTGATGTAGTTACTTTGGATACTTTGCAGACAAGCAGTATGACAAGCTTTTCAATCCCCTCAACATCTACAATCACTGAAGCAGAAAGTAAATTAGCAGCTACTCCAACTTCCATTGTGACTCCATCAAGTATTACAGAAGATAAATCATTAGACACATCTAAATTAGTTTCAAAAATAAAAGAGATAGGTGTTCAGAGTTTTCCTACAGAGGACATAGAAAGAAAACTTCAAAACATTACAGAAAGCCAAACTTCATCTATAGTAACATCAAAAACAGAGCGTACTAGTCAGTTTTTTACCAAAGCAACATTGCCATCTTCGAAAATATCTTCCCGTTTGCCAACAACAAGGCAAACAACTCCAAGCAGAACTAAGCCAGGAGTAACTCAACCAACTCTAAAAATCACCAGTGGTACTAAAACTTCATTTGTTCCTTTATTTACTACTTTAGTAGCCACAAAACCAGTTCTAGAGCCAGGTTCTTCAGAAACATCAAAGACCACTGTTGCTTTAATCAAAGAACAACTTAAAAGTACTATTATTCCAATAACTCCAATACCAACACAGCTTCCCCACACGTTCTTGACACATCCAAGTGTTTTTGCTTCTACTATTAAAAAGGAAATACCCCAAACAACATCAAATACTACATATCAAACAAGTTCATATTTTTCTTTGTACACACCTATAATCTCAAAACCTCAAGTTTTTACTTCTGAACTTCCTAGAAAAACTGATATATCTTCTCCTTCTACAATAGTTTCCCAAAAACATTTACAAACAGAGCAGTCACTGTTTGTACAGCCAAACACGACAAAGCCTGCAACTGCTTCATCTTATAAAGTTACACCTTTGTCTACAATAGTAACCTCTAAAACCTCAACTTCATCTGAATTATCAATTCCAATCTCCCAGAAAATATTTACAGAACACAAAATACCTTTGCTCCTGAAAACTACAAAGGCAAGTGTTCTAGATTCTGTTGGTATAACAAAATCAAAAACAGAATCTGCATTAATAGAAGTCATAGCCACTGTTGTCCCAGGTCCATTGGTCACTAAAAAGGTAGAATCAGTTGCAACAGTTGGATATCCATTTATTCAGCATGCTGTTACTGATACAGACAAAGCAACAGAATATCTTAGTAAAAAAGAATCAGAAAAAACTACCAGTTTATATACAAGAAAATCATCCACTGCTCATCTTCCAATATCCCTTTCTACAGTTATAATGTCAGAGATAGACTCTGACCTTGTTCCATCATCACTTGAAATTCAGGTTCCTGTGGCTGCTACTATTCATCCAACTACTTCAAAGACCACCTTCAGGATGGTTTCACCAAGCACAATAGCTTTAAGGTCAACTCCAGAATTGACAGTGAAAGAATCTAGGGTTACTTTATCTCCATTTACTAAACTTAGCAGCAGGTCACCAACTGAAGTGGCATCAACCAAAGAAATATCAACCTTGTTTTCTTCAACTACACTTTCTGTAACAACATTTCCTCCCATAATCTCTCTAGTGAACAAAACATCTTCATTTACTTCAACACAAAAGATAACTGTAGTACCAACCACTGCAAAACCGTCAATTGAGACAACAAAGTCATCGGTAACTTCTAAGATTGCCACTTCCTTTGTTGGTACATCTCCATCTGAAAGCATTTCTACCCATGTAAAAGACAAATCTGTTCCTCCATATCTTATAACACAAACACCAGGGAAGCATGATTCTTTACTGGCCTCTAAAGCTTATTTAACTACAAAAGGAACTTCTACGGCGTATCAGTTTCCAGTTGTTGAACAGACAAATATTTATCCCCAAAGTACTTTAAGTTCAACAGAGTCAGTCAAAGTAGCAGTGCCTTCTGTCTTCCAAAGTACTTCACATCCATTTGTTACTCCTTCAGTTGCTTCACTCACTTCTTTATTTTCACCCCAAATCCCACTTGTAAGTGATGAAGAAACAACCCAGCAAATATTAGAGTCCTTTCTTACTGAAAAACCCAAGACCTTTTTCCTCACCACAAAGCAAGCATTAAGTCCTTCTCAGTCATCTGCAGAATCCAGCACTTTGTTTCATGTGTCAAAATCAACTTCACCATCACTATTTATATTGGAAGCACCAGAAACTTCAATTGTGAGTCAAACGGATTCACAAGAAAGAGTATTAGTAACACCTGTATTGACAGCTTTCACGTCCATGAAGACTAGTGCTACAGAGAAGATGATAACATCTAAACAAATGCCACTTTCCACTATTTCTTCTAGTTTAGCACCCATAGGACTAAGTGGTCTCACAACCAAGAGTGTCACAAAATCATTAGAAAAAACAGCAGGAGCAAAAGAATCTATCACATCTTTATTTCCAGCACCTTCTGATATTTCAGAAACAAAGAGCATACCTTCCAAAATACTAGAAACTGATGGAGAAATATTGGGTACAAAACTTACTCCATCACCTTCAATTAGCAAACATTCACCAACATTCCCTGCTCCACTTAGTTCCATTAATGAAACTGCAATATCAAAATCCCCATTTGTGAAGGAGGCAACAGCAGCATCAGCAAGCTCTTTGTCAATGCTACCAATTCATCCAAATGCTACAACAGCTACAGCAGCTTCTACCTATTTATCAACCAAACCAGTACATGATTCTGGCACAGTATATGCTGCAAATTTTACTTCTGCTGAAACTGTGTCAGGTACTTCAGCACCAGTTTTCATATCACCTGGAGAGATAGCAACTCAGCCGACATGTATAGTGAGTAACATAATTAATTGATCTTTATCCAAGCATATGAAAGGAGAGAGTTTTGTGTGTGTGTGTTTGTGTGTGTGTTTTAACTTAGAGATCATGAATGTATGATATATATTAAGATATGGCTTCTTACCTCTATTATTATCTATAAACATAGCCATCCAAAGTGGTTGAAAGTCAGAGAGCATCCAAGCTTAATAAATAAATACATCAATAAAAATAATAATTGTGGTTTTCACATATTTATCCTGATTCTGCACTTCTCTGAAAACCTCATATGTCACAGTCATTGAAACATAACTAGTGATGCAAACAAGTCTTTCTAGATTTTTAGCGAAAAATTTCTTACAATGTATTGTGGTAAAAGTCCATGCCTAGATCATTTATGTACCTACTAGCATTCTAACATGATCTGGAAGCATTTTCTTGAACCAATCTCTTGATAATTCTGCTCATGGGTTAAATATTATTGATGAAGAACATTAAGAACATATTCTGGGCTTTTGAACTACTCACTATAATTGTTTGGGGGAAAGTATTTGTGTGTGTGCTATTAATTTTTTAAATTTTAATAACTAGCTTAATTTTGTAATCTTATTTTTATGATTTGCATACTGTTAATGTTAAACTAAACATTGAACATTTTTCATGGCTGCTATTTCAAAATTCAGCCTTAATTAAAAAAAAAATTCCTGAATACTCGAGAGATCTTGGATAATAAGGCTCCTGAGTTCTACTATGTTGATTTCTTGAAAATATGTTGCTTTTGTTTTGTTCAGAGTTGTAACCAATCTTTTCTAAATATGCCTTAGCCTGTCACAGAAAATGACTGCATAAAACATATTTGCTTAGATGGACAATTAATTCAAGTTAACCAATCACAGTACTGCCCATACAGTGCGACACAACCCAGCTGTGGAATTCTTGGATTTGCTGTTCAGATTAATGGCGACAAATGCTGCCCCAAATGGGAATGTGCATGTGAGTTATTAGTCATATAGTGTTTATTTTAAAACTGCATTAAGCTGATGAAACCCTGAACTTCAGAGTAGGTATGGAAGGAACAGATGATAGAAATTATTCCTGCCTTACATACAAAACAGTAGCAGTTCAACCAGAAGAATATTGGGAACTGCACAATATGCAGTGGAATAGAACTCAGTGAAGAGGGATTAATGTGATACTGAAGAGAATACCTGTTATATAGATATTTTTAATGGATTGAGAGTTTCCAATTCCAGTTCTGAGAATAGTTCCATTCAAAGAAACAAGCTATGTTTTTCACTGAATCTTTCTGCCATCTATAGCATCTTGTGGCCCTAAGATTTTGATAAGGATTGTAGAAATTTCTGGAGTAGCATCAAATGTGAAAGGGGGAAATAGAAATAAATGCCAAACATTTCAGAAAAAGCAGTCCTGAATTCAACTTACTTTGATCTCAAGTAAAACATGGTATGGTGACAAAATAATGTTTTAAGCTAGGAAATAGTGGAATTTCTCATTTTTTAAGACTTTGTATCAATTAGGATTCTTTTGAAGCACAAACCTATTTGTTAGGAAATTACTTGTCAGATTTTCAAGAATTATTTACTCGGTTACATATTTTTTATCTAATTTAACAACACAATTAATTTCCATTTGCCAGCAATCATCTGCCTGTTTTGTAAAAAATGTTAAATTATAGTTCACATTCTGTTTGATAGGTCGATGCACTTTCTTCTCTGATCTGAGCTTTATCACCTTTGATGGACATCATGTGGCTTTATTTAAAGAAGCATCTTATATAATCAGCCAAACACAAGATGAAATTATAAGCATTCATGTTGTTGACAACAGAAATACCAACATGGTACTAAATCTTGTTTACTATTTTGTATTTATAGAATGTGCACAAATAGACTTCTGATCCAATAGAAACTTTGAGGCTAGAATATCATTAATTTTGCTTTTTTGGGGAGTTGATGTTTGAATAATCCTTTTCATATATTTTTAAACATGCAGACCTTTTAAAACATTTTCTCTTAAATATTAAGGCAGTTGAATATAGGCTGGAGTTGAAATTGGGGCTTACATGGGAGAGGAATATTTTTTATCACACCGTTTAATCTTATGAGACATGGAAACCACTTTGTAATTCTTTGTGAATGAATTCTTTTTTGTTGTTGTTTTATTTAGGGGATCTTAACCTATTCTAAGCTAAGTCTGGCAATGCTGAATTTAACATATCTGTCTAACCAGATTATCATTGACCGCTTAAGTAGAAAGGTAAACTTTACTTCTTCTGTTATTTAGTAATGGTCCTGAGGAAAAAATTATTTATTAAAATTCTAAGTCATAATTTTTTATTTTACGATTTATGTTAGGTGGCATAAATTGAAGTTTGGGACCACCGTAACCTCTGGAAGAAATGAGCAGAGTTCCTAGAGATATTTGTGATTTAAAATCTAACTGTAAGGGGAAACTGTTAAGCACATTAATTGATTGAATTGAATTGATATCATTTGAAATAAAAGTTAAACTAAATTCTTTCAGCACTATTTTTTTTTTTTTTGCCTAGTAGATTTCAGCATGTCATTTGTAGTAACCAAGTCTTCTAAAATTTGTATGGTCTTTTTAATGTCAGTGTTTGGGTCATGCTTATGATTCTAAAAAGCAATTTTTAGAATTTCAATCTCCAATTTCCAAATGAAAGCTGTAACTTAAATAATTAATATTAATTATTGTCTATCAATGTTATTGATATTTTTAATTAAGAATAATTTTGCTAATTATTACTATTTTTATTTATTCGTATCCTGCCTTTATTATTTTTACAAATAACTTAAAAATACAAGGCAGTGAATATATTCAGTGTACCTTCCTCTTCTTATTTTCCCCACAACATCAACCCTGTGAGGTGGGTTGGGCTGAGAGAGAGTAACTGGTCTAAGGTCACCCAGCAGGCTTTTACAGCTAAGGCCGGACTTGAACTGATGTTCTCCTGCTTTCTAGCTTGGTGCCCTAACCACTAGACCAAACTTACTTGATTACTTAATTATTTCTAGAACATACAGCTAAATAAGTAAGAAATAAGAACCTTATAAGCAGTAGTGACATGTTACATCTGCTGTCCTTTATGTGCTTATTTAAAAGAAATCTTAAACGTATTTAGTGGAACTATATTTCTCAGAAGTCATACATAAGAATTCTCAGTATATCTACTTTGCAGTTAGTGTTGGAATATTTTTCGTCCTCTTTTTTACTAGTTTTATAAGTCTGAATAAACAAAATATATGATAAATGTTTATTACTACATAATTGCAACTGTAGGTTAATATGAAAAGACAATGACCCAGCCTTGAAGGGACACTTAAGGGAAGGGACACTTAAGCTTGTTAAAATTTAGTGCTATTGACAGAGAAAGGTCTTTTGTTTGTTTTCTACTTTAGCCATCCAGAATTTCTTGGAAAGTCTGGTTAATCTTAGTTTCTGCTGTGGAACTACATCAGAAATAGATGTAGATGTACACTTACTTGCCAGTGTACTGGCAAAAAATTTATCAGCCTCAGTATTTTAGAATTTTGGGGAAAAAGGGTAAAATTCAAAAATAGAATAACATCCAGATATCTAGCTGTTGGTTTTCCCCAGTTGGAATATGTTTTGAATTATCTTGTATTATATCCTCTATTTCCCTTCTGTACTTCAATCAAATCATATTATCGTTCTTATAGAATTTAATTTGTCACCGGCTTAAAAAGAAAAATTTAGCCATTGTCCTGATGGCATTAAATTATACCCACATAACTTGAGTCATAATTTTCTATTCTAAATACTGCCTACTTTTTGATTGCTTCCTCCCAAGATTTGCTACCTTATTGGGGTTTAATAATTTAATATGCAAGTTGTACAGATTTTCATTGGAAGGTCCATTAGAATTTATTTGATTAAAAGATTTGCTTTTATAGAAAAGGAGAAATACTTGTTGAAAGTATTATTATGACAAAATGCAAACTCTAATCTTAAACATTGCCTAAATATCTGTTTATATATCTCTTTTCTAGATAGTGGTCAATTCAAAATATGCTTGGCCTACTGTTAAAAAGTATGGTTTTAAAATTGAGGACACTGGCTTTATGTATCTTATTAAAACCCCAGCAAATACTAAAATTCAGTGGTTTCATAATACTGGGATGATGATAATTGAACATAATGCAACCAGTGATAAAAAAACAATGGGATTGTGTGGTAAGCTAACTTTAGTAAGATTTATTTTGTTATGCTTAACTTTATACCTTTATATATGCATCCACTCAGCACACATTTTTGTTAAAGGGGAAATATCACATTTGTTTGTTTATAAATTATATTGCAACTTGAAGAGTAATTCTGTGAGAAAGTAGAAAATGATACTAATTGCTCACCAAAACTATTTGTAGTTGAAATGAGGCTAATTTTCAATAAAACAAAATAAATAAAAGTGCTAAAATTGCCAACCAAACTATCTGCAGTACAACTTTTAATTCTTCTGAGATCATATTACAGACAGCTATGGGTGGATGAAAACTTGCTTCTGCATTTAGAGTTTATGAAATAGAAGTATGGAGGTTGAAGTAATGTGAAAATAAAGAGAACATGAAAAGCAAAACATGCTTTCCATAAAGTTAAATAAGATATTTGAAAGATGGGTAGCCTGCCCTCTGCTAATATGCTGAAGAAAATGCTGCATAAATGTACAATTGTTCAATATGAGTTGAATTTAAATCAGATGACGTAATCTTCCCCCTCAGTAATCCTAAATCAGAAAAAGTACTAATGGAAATCTGAGTTATTTCTGCTATTGAGAAGAGGGTAAAGATGAATATATAGCTATTGAAATTAAATGTAGAAACAATCTGTATCATTAAACAAAATGCCTACAACTTGTTAACCATACCTATACATTGTTAAATAGTGGGCCTCTTTTAGCCTGATGGAACACCATGTGATTAAGCATACATTCCTTTCTAATAATGTATGATAATGCCAATCTGTATGTTTGGCTTTACAATATCATAAACCCAGCCAGTGGTGAATACTCATTATAGCTGGACTTAGCCTCTAATCAGGGCTGGCCCGGTGGGGGGGAGCCTTTTGCAGAGTCAATCAGACCGAAAATCCTGGAAGAAAGAAATGGCAAACCACTTCAAGAAATGTACAAGGAAAAGTTACCAAGAGTTAAACTCAATTCTCAAGACCATATTAAGCTTTCAAGGTTTGAAAGGCTGCTCCCCCCTCCAGTCTTAAAAAATGGGTTGCTCAATAATCCTTTCCAAAATTGATTTGCAACAGCCCCAAATAATGGCCATTCATTATACTTTACATTATAGTCTTAGTCAAAATCCCTCCTGTGAATTCATGGACATGTCCTTGTTTTCTTCACAGATGTGATTGCCATTCTGTTCAAAATCTATCATAGAGTTCCAATGCTTCTTGGTTATCTCTTACTAAACACTAATCAATTCCAACTTCATTTTGATTTTTGAGAGTAACCAAGGCCTGCTAGGTGTTGTAGTTATCTGAGCGTGGAGATTGGCTACTGCTATAGACTGAAGATTTTACACATGAATTGGATGAGTTTAGTTAAATCAATCCAGAAGCTTTTTCAAGGTGTGATAATTATATTGAGGCCAGTTCTATTATCCTTTACCACATGATAAGTAGAATAATATATATGTACACCAATCTTGGAATTTTATCTTTGCTTTCTATGCTTATTTTCTTTTTCTGATACTGTCCTGGTTTGGCATAATTACCTTACAATAAAATAGAATGAACTCATTTGGCCATGTTTCTTGTTTGATCTACCTTCCAAAGCTGAAAAAAGTTCTATTTGAACTTTGGCAGAAGAACTACCAAATTAAAATACCACTTGTTCTAGTACAAATGGCTGTAGGTCCTTTCTAGATATTAACTGCAACTGTAGAATTAAGCCATTTTCCTCAGGCCTTTAGTATTGGAGGGAAAGATTACTAAATTTTCCTTTTGTTTTATGCTCTATGTTGCTTAGAATCCTTTCAGATTGAAGTGGGTCATAAGCATTGCAAAATAAATAAATAATGTAGTGGTCTCTTTTGCAGGTTTCTGTGATGGAATTTCAACAAATGACCTCATGTTACCTAATAATACAGTTGTAAGAACTGCAGCTGCTTCAGTTATCTTCACAGATAGCTGGTTGGTGCCAGAAACACTGAAATATATTGGAGAACCAAGAACCCATGAAGCTAACTGTTCAGCCATGGATTGTTCATTTTGCATAAATATGTTGTTGAGCCAAACATTCAGCAGCTGCCATCCTTATGTATGTTATCTTTGATTTCTACTTCAATTATTTTGCTTGTTGATAAATCTGGTTATGGATTGCATTGTGTTCAAAAGACATTGTCCACCCTTGCAGTAGGACCATTGAAATGTTTATTGAAGGGAAAATATTTTTGTGGTCTTGACACAACTTGAATGCAATGGAATATTTTTATTTGAAGTGGGATTCATAATTCACAATAATCCAGGAATGAATAGCTATTCTATATTCTATAATCTGTTATGATAGATAGATAGATAGATAGATAGATAGATAGATAGATAGATAGATAGATAGATAGATAGATAGATAGATGTTGTTCCTTTCCATCAGATTCCTAATGCTGGTTTTCAACTCTGTCAGCTACTAATCCAAATATATGTTTTTATGTGTGTTAAGGTTTCTCCAGCTTCTTTTTGTGATTTATGGATCCAAGACAGTGAATATATTCAGGATCCATGTTTAGCACTGTCTGTTTATATCGCCATGTGTAATAAATTTAATATCTGCATAGAATGGAGGAATTCAAGTTACTGTTGTAAGTATTAGTTATGAGACTATATATGTTGACCCCAATAGGGCTACATTATTGGAAGTTGTTTAGACCAGGGATCCCCAACCTTTTCGACGCCGTGGCCGGTTCCGCATCAGCTGGGCGCCGGTGGTACTGGCATCAACTGGGCGCCGCCATCTTTTATGACGAAAAGGCGCTTCCAGTGACGTCACCGGAGCGCTGTTTCGTCAAAAGATGGCGGCGCTAGCGCTGGTGAGCTTTTTCGGGTAGAAATGGCTTTCTACCCGGAAAAGCTCACCGCTAAGCGCCGCCGCCATCTTTTATGACGAACGCTCCGGTGAGCTTTCTACCCGGAAAAGCTCACCGAAGCGTTTTTACCAAAAAGATGGCGGCGCCCAGCAACCAGCGGCCCGGTAAGGCTTGTTCCGCGGCACGTACCGGTCCATGGACCGGCGGTTGGGGACCCCTGGTTTAGACAATGTAGTCTATGAAACTGAAAAATATATTAGAGCCTGGGTTCAAGTCCAAAGTCAGTCATTTTTTGAAATGTTGTTAATCTTTGGGTACAGATTGTATTGCAAGTGCAGTTGGAATAACTGGGTTTTTTTCAGAACAATAAAACTATATGAAAAGAAATATCATAATGATAAGATACATTAGCCATGGGAAAGGGGCTTTGAATAGAGAAATAAATTAATGGGATGAATGGTGAACACTCCCAATTCTGCAGCTCTAAAACTCTTTTTATTTCACTTTCTAATGAGAAGGGGATGATACCACTGCTTATTAGTGCCAATGCATGTGTTTTAGAACCTGGTGACTTCCACATTAATAGCAACATTATGTTAACACTATACTTCTTGCCTTGCTAGCCTTTCCTTGTCCAGAAGGATTCACTTACAAGGCTTGTATATATCCATGCCACACTCCAAGCGCTTGTCAGAGTACAGAATCCACTGTAGAAGATTCAGACTCTTGCTTGGTGCTCACTGAGGGCTGCACCTGTGCAGAAGGAACTGTCCTTCATCAAATTCATTCAGCTCTCTGCATCCCAAAAGAGAAATGTGGTAGGTGCAATGTTTTCTTCTTCCGCAGCCTATGAGATATATGTAATCCATCAGACAGCTGTGATGAAATTCAGGTAACTTAATAGCCAATAGATTTCAGTTCATCCATAGAGGTAACTATCTGGTGCAAGTAGTCTGGAACAGGAGTTGAGTTTAAAGCACTTCAAGTTTATTACATACTACTATACACAGGAATCTGATCTACTAACAGTTGAGGCTAATAGGCACTAAATAAGAATCAATAGATTTCAAGGGAGGTTGGACTTAGGTCTCTTGTGGGAGTAGAATGACTCCAAACTGATGACTTATTTGACTCCATCCTCAGGCTCAGCCTGGTCATCTCCTAGAGTAGCCTATTCATGAATGGAAGCAATTTTCAGTTTGTGAATTGTGCTTATAAGCTATTTCTTATTTATTTATTTACTTGTCTTTGATATCTTAGTCTACAGAGGTTTCTCTTTTTTAATGTCTGTTTGGATATTAGAAATATTCTGCATATTCAGAAAATATTTCCAAATTTATCTCTTGTGGATTATAATAGATACTAGAGACAAACCAAGATTCGTAGCAATAGATAGTATAACAATGACTATAGTACATCAATAAGCAGAGAGGTGAAGCTAGGGATTATAGGATAAGCATCCTAATGATTCAGTTTCTTATGAATTAGACTTATAACTGTTTGTATAGAAGTTGAAGCATATTATCTGCCCATATCTGTAGTGCTGCAACTGAAGCCTATATCTATTTGCTACCATTGTTCACTCTAGAACAGGGGTCGCCAACCTTTTGGACCTCAGGGACCACCAAACTCATAATTTTAAATCCCATGGACCAGAGACCATGGGAAAATCCCCCAAAAAGTCTGAGGAAAATTCCCTACCCTGTTTTCCTACCGATTCATCATTTTTTATTTGGGATCACAGGATACTGTCTCCAGCTCCATTCTCGGAGGTGGGGGGGGGAGAGACTTTTGGCTTCATGCAAGGAAAGCAGCAGAAGCAGCAGAAGTCTTTCTCTTCCCCAAACTCTGCCAGAAATGAGTCTTTGTGAGACTTATCACACTGGTGCAGCCTCTTGGAGCAGGATGCCTTGCAGGGTCCCAAAGACTCATTTCTGGTGGAGTTTGGGGGAGAGAAAGACTTTTGCTGCTTTCCTTGCATGCAGCCAAAAGCAGAAGAAAAAAGAAGCAGCCAGGTGGCTAGGCTAGGCGTGTGGGGCAAGTGGGGCAAGTTCCCCCCTCCGCCCTTAAGTTCCCCCCTCCACTCTTTCCCCTCTCCCCTCACTACCTTGTGTTGTTTGCAATGCAAGCCTTGTGTTCCCATGGGGCCATGTGGACAGCGCAGCCTTGTGTTCCCGCGCAGCCTAGATTAATTGCTTTGGGAGGTGCTTTGGGGGTGACATTTCTCTGCGGACCACCAAAATTTTCTTGCAGACCACCAGTGGTCCCTGGCCCACTGGTTAGCGACCACTGCTCTAGAAGATTGTTGGTTGCCATTGTTTTTATTTATTACATTTGCATTCCACCTGATTCCCAACAACTTTGGGTTTTGCATTCACACAAGCATTAGATACTTAACAATGCTGAACCAGTGCCAAAAATATTTTTAGAAAAATGTTAATGCGTGTAGTTTTTCTAAACAATTCAGCCTGTACAGATCATTCTGGAGTGCCTCATGCAGTAGGTGAAATTTGGAAAACTTCCAGTAGTGATTGCTGCATGCACAAATGTGTGGACAGTGATACCATTACTGCTGTGGAATACAATTGCTCTGTTAATTATGATGTCAGATGCCAGCGCTTTGGGGAAGTGGCTTTAATTGTCCCTGATGGTCAGTCCTGTTGTCTTCAGAAAGTCTGCAGTAAGTATTCTTGCATATTCCAGTATCTGAATGGGTTTCTTTTAGAAAAAATAACATGAACAAATGTTTTGTCTTTAAACTGCATTTTTTTTAAAAAAAAAATCACACTAGTTGCAAGTGACTTGATTTGTATATAATTGAATATAATTTGAAGATTGTTTTTTATTCATTTATAAGACTGAGATCATCAAGAGTAAGGAACAAAGTTGATAAAGAATGCATGAATTGGAATATTGACAGAAAACCAGTGAGACAATCTGGAATTGTTTACAGCCTGACAAAATGGCTATTTAATTGCCATTAAAGTTGCTAAGATTACCCAGAAAATATACTGCAAAAGGAAATTATATTTCAGAAGGTTACCTAAAGAACCTTCTGTTGAGGTTGATTAAGTTGCAATTATGATGTTCTCTCAATTTGGTCAAAGAAATTTTACCAGTGAAACTAGTGTGGGCAGAATAAAGCTTGAACAACAATCTGGAGAAGCACATTGACTGTTATTTATACTTTCTAAATTCAGTTATTGTGAGCCACAGTGTTGCAGAAAAATAGTACATAAACACGATGGGATGAAATTATTTATAATATAGCCACAGGTTGTTGTAGAGAACATAGGAAGAGGAAGGAGTATTACATATATTCATTGCCTTGAGTTATAAAAATATGAACAGCAGGATATAAATAAATAATAGGCAGTATATTATATGGGAATAGCAAAGTTGTTCAGATCTGTGTGGTTGTAGTAAGGCGTTGGACTAAGGTACAAAGATCAAGGTTCAAGTCCATCCTTAGCCATGGAAGATCACTTGGTGTCATAGGACTGCTCTCTCTTAGCCCAACTCACTCAAAATGTTGCTATGGAGAAAAATTGGAGGAGGGAATTCCTGAAGGAAGAGGCTCATAAATCCAACAAATAAATATTAATGTCAGTTCTGGAAATTCTGGATTACTTCACCAGTAAATTACTATAGTTCCACTTTCCTAATCATTCTAAAGTCAGTGAAAATGAAAAATTTCTTAGCTGGTCTGCTGAATTATGATCTCTTTGTTCAGTATATTGGATGAAACACATTCATTTTCCTGGTAATCACTGACAATTAAATTGAAATAAGCTGCTTTAACCTCCCTGAAGAAAAATAGGATAGGAATCTAACCAAACATACAACAAAAACATTAGAAAGGTGATATCCCATCTTTGCTTTTTCTATCCTGAATTAAAAGAATTAAAAGAATCTTTTTTATGCAGCTTGTTTTCTGAGAGACCTATATGCAGGGGTGGGATTCTACCGGTTCTGTTCATCTCTGAAGAACCGGTAGCTCTGGAGAGTAGCAGACAGAGAACATACCTAGAACCGATGTCTGCTGCTGTTTTGGCCCACCCACCCGCCTGGGCTCTTACCTGACCTGTATTTCCTGCTTTTTCAATTGCAGCGCTTTGCGCAACACAGCTACGGTTGAAAAGCAGGAAAAAAGTGCTTTTTCAATCACTGTGCACTTGCACGCAGCGCTGCTCAGCTGTCCAGGCAGCTAGCTGATGATGATATAAACACGGGCGCAGCTCAAAATGTAAAATCACCGAACCGGTAGCTATACCGGTCAGATCCCACCCCTGCCTATATGTATATATGAAAAAACAGTCCAAAGCCTATTGGATTCTGCTTCTGTTTGCTTGGATCCATGATCTTTTATAGTGCATGGCAATACTGATGTTTTTTAAATGTATAATTGTCAATATTTCTGTGGCAATATTTAATGTGGGTGCCAAAATGTGGCACATTTTTAAAGCTATACTTAGCAGTATTTTTGTAAATTCTTTTTGGATCTGTTTGGCTTGGTAAAGCTTGCAATCAAAGCCTTTGTGACACCCTGGTTCCTGAATGCAAAGTCTTAGAGAAACTGGTAACCTATTATCAAGATAATTCCTGCTGTCCAAATTATACATGTGGTAAGTATTGAATTTAAAAACTCATTTTGAGAGAGAGAGGGAGGGAGAGAGGGAGAGGGAGAGTGGGAGGGAGGGAGGAAGAGGACAGATGTGAAAGGAAGTAATTCCCAAGGAATAGATTAAGGAGAAATGAACACGTGGAAGAGAGACAACTGATATAAGAAATAAGTCACTGGAAACAGCCACATGGTTGTGTGGGCTAATTTGCAAGAATATCAGAATAACCGAATTGGAAGGGGACCTTGGAGGTCTTCTAGTCCAACTTCCTGCTCAGGCAGGAAATCCTATACTATTTCAGAGAAAAGAATCATGAATGGGAAGAATCATGGGACAGCCTTATTTGGGAGGGTCTACTGGTGAGAAATAAATCAGAGCCCAAAAGAAGGCCCAGGCAGCCGAGAATAAGGCTTTTTAGATAGACAAGTCTCAGTGGAGAGAATGAATGCTTCAGAGCCGGGGTGAGATCAGAGCTCAAATGTCTTAGGTGTCAATTGTAAAACATTTCTATGCTGGTTTCCAAGTTGCCATAAGAAAGAAAGTGGGGGGGACCCTGAAGGAGCATATGGCAAATGAAGCACATTCTAAGCTTATCTCATGAAGATTGTAACTGAGGCAATCGGGTATTTTGGGCCCGAAAATTGGAGATTGGAGAGCATGATTGACACCTAGCCCATGAACGTGTTTCGTTGGACAATCTGAATTAAGATACACCCAAAGGGGTGGGAGGAAACAAGGTCATAGGTGATTGTAAATTACATATCTCAGAGTTGGCTTCATACAGATCATGCCAGTATGTCGCTCCTAATAAAACCCTTTGAAGATTTTTGAAGTTTGGCTTGAGGCTCATGATTTAATCAGGGTGATCGCTGGAATTCTGACATTAGGGCTGAAGGTGAATGAACTCACCAAGCTGAAATTCAGAAATCATTGGAAGTCAACAGGAATTAAGGGGAAATTCTCTTAAAACTTTGATTAAAAATTGGAAACTATGGCAGTCAAGGAAGTGTCAGGATTAGCTATTTGGAAAAGCAAGCTGAGAGAATTTGTTCACCGAATTTCTCCTAAAGGATAAGTTCTAGGCCAGAAATTTGCAGTGGGATTCATTTCTTTTAAGGTATGCTAGTCTGCTTAATGAATCCTGTCATTTGGAAATTGGCCTCTGGTAGTTTTTAATTGTCTTTTGTCTAGCTAAAATATTGTAAGCCATCATATGTTATCTGAACTCAGATATGGACCATCAGATCTGTCATCTGGTTTTCCCATCGCTTTCAGTGGGAGACTAAAGTTTGAGATACTGTACTGTTAGTATTCAGAATTCAATGCTTTATTCCATCCAGTTACAATTGTTTTGTCTGTACAAGAGGAAGTTTTACTTTTTCTTATTTATAAACGAATTAAAATCAAAAGATGGAAGCTTTTGTTTTCATTTCCTTAAGAAAAGACAGGATGCTATTCTCTAGCTACCTGTCTCACAAGTATAAAGGCAAGGAGGTAATGCTACAGAGTATAATTTTCCATGATGGTGATCACCGTCATTATTCTTCCTCTCCAGTTTATGGTGTGCCTGTTAAGAAAAATAAAATGGCAACCCAGCGTATACAAGTAGTCCTCAACTTATGACCACAATTGAGCTCAAAATGTATGGTGCTAAGTGAGAAACTTGTTAGAGTTTTGCCCCATGTTACGACTTTTTTGTTACGTGAATTACTGCAGTTCTTAAATTAGAAACACAGTTATTAAGTGAGTCTGGTTTCTCCATTGACTTTTCTTGTCAGAAGGTCGCAAAAGGAAATAACACAACTCCGGGATACCACAACTGTCATAAATGTGAGTCAGTTGTCAAACACCCAAATATAAACCACATGACTATGGGGATGCTGCAATGGTCATAGATGTGAAAAGTGATCATAAGTCACTTTTTTCAGTGCCATTGTAATTTCGAACAGTCACTAAATGAACTGTTGTAAGTCAAGGACTACATGTACTAGATATTCTTCTGGAAATTAATAATAGTACAGTAATACAAATGAACACTTGTTCAAGTTTTATTTTACTTTATTTGCCTTGTTTATGCTCTGCTTATTTCAGAATGTGATCCAGAAAAATGTAAGTCTATGGAACAAATTCCGCATTGTCGATCAGATCAAACTTTGGTTGCTGCCCATGTGGAAGGCACCTGCTGCTTCTCTTACATTTGCTGTATGTCAGATTTAATTTTTACTTACACATTGATCCCTCAAAGATATAATAGTATCTTAGATCAATAATACCTGCTGTTTCATGCCTTACATCATACATTCCTGTATCAGAGGTGGTATTCAGCAGGTTCTGACCAGTTCTGGAGAACCGGTAGTGGAAATTTTGAGTAGTTTGGAGAACTGGCAAAGTCTGGAGATTTTACAGTATCCTTCCCCTGCCATGCCCACCAAGCCACACCCACAGAACTGGTAGTAAAAAAAAATTGAATCCCACCACTGTCCTGTATCCATATTGCTTCTAAGAAACATTTGGTGATTCCGGGCCATTTTAAATTTCTTTTGTGGGAAGTGATTTGAGACCTAGTTAGTAATGAAAGTAAAGGTGAGATTTCTTTAAAAGTAGAAGGAAGAGGAGAAGAAGAAGAAGAAAAAAAGATCATTATCTTCGACTTTAAGAATTGCAAAAATGGGAGTTTCAATCATGTATACATATTGTATTACTTCAGTGATCAATCCTGAAGTAATGTCTACCTGCTGAAATTTCTCACTTGTGAACAATTGCCTAAAAATGATATTGTGAAAAGGTAGTGTGTATAATGCCAACATACTGTAATAGTGCAATGAAAGCTTACAGTAATTGAATAAGAGCTTGTGCCCCCCCCTCCTTCGTGTAGTAAAATTTGTATCCACCAGTATACAAACTGTATAATAGATATGATAAAAAAAAACCTTTATTGTCATTTTTTACGGTGAGCACACTGGACACCTTAAAAAGAAAATTCTGTTTTCATTGATGGTAGACTAAAAGGTTAAAAGGAAATAAAATGTTCAGAAAACTGTATGCAATTATAGAAAACAGAATAATAAAAAATAGCTGACCTTATTTTTCAGATAAATTACATTTTTCTCTCTTAGCCTGTGGCATTTGTTCTGATCAAATTCCCCTGTGCCAAGAAGGAGAAAGGCTCACTGTGGATGGCAATACCACTGACAGATGTTGCCCTGATTATCAGTGTGGTGAGTTTGTTCTCCGAGGTTATCTTAATAATTCTGCAGTGATTGTTCTGAGCTATAAAATTGTCATAAATTAAACTTTTTATTAATCTCCATTTATTGTCAAAGTAATTATGCAAGAAAGATAGAAGGTTAATGTATTAATGCATATTGTTTATCAGTTTTTATCTATATACATTAAGATGTACAGCAGTAAATAGTTAATGCTGAGAAGTTAAACACACAACATTTTTATTTATGTGTGATTTAATAAGTATCACCTTGACTATTTTTCATTCAAATAAAATTCTTCCACTTTAAGAATATGAGGATAAAACCACATCTGTCTTCTATTTTTAACTTGCAGTCTGTGAAACCTTTCGTTGTCCTGAATTTAAATGTATGTTGGGAATGTCCTTGATAGAAGTTTGGAGTCCCGAAAAATGTTGTCCATATCGTAGATGTG
Organism: Notechis scutatus; assembly: GCF_049901735.1. NCBI lineage: Eukaryota > Metazoa > Chordata > Lepidosauria > Squamata > Elapidae > Notechis > Notechis scutatus. Next base: position 242,702,938 of record NC_142009.1, on the reverse strand, counting down.
GTAATGATGTTTTTTTCATTTATCTTCAAGCAATTAACAGCAATTTTTTTTTAAAAAAATACAAAAGCCAATAGTGTTGAATTAAAATTATAACTATGGTTCAGAACAATTGAGAAATATGGTAGATTGACACTGAATAGTTTTTAAGAGTTGTTTTATTGCCTAGAAAGTTTTCCTTAGTCTCCAAAATATCTCAGCTACAACTTCTAATTAAATTCTTTGTAAAATAGCAATAGCAATAGATTTGTATATATAGCACCTTGTAGTGCTTTGCAGCCTTCTCTGGGTGGCTTACAACATAAACATATTGCCCCCCAAAATGTGGGTCCTCATTTTACCAATCTCAGAAGAATGGACGGCTGAGTTAACCTTGAGCCCATTGGGATTGAACTCTTGGCCGTGGGCAGGGTTAGGCTGCAATACTGCACTCTAACCACTGCTCCAGCCGGGCTCATAAATGTTCATTATTGGGCTTTGATCTACAATCAGTGTTACTAATGTGCAAAATCATTATTTGCTCCTTTGCAATATATTTGTAGTCAGGGCCAACATAGACAACAAGGTGAGCATGAACATTCTGTTGAACAATTAGAGAATTGTTTACATATATTGAATAAATATTGAATGTATGAACTGTATTTATTCAATTTATATAGTTGCCCATTTCGGGCACAAAACCAAATTTCCGAGGCCTTATAAAAGACTAACGGGGACCAGGTCAATCTAATCTCAGGAACAGGAAGGACAGTGGTAGGATTCAACCAGTGTAACAACCGGTTCGGTGAGAGCATGCACATGTTACATTTGAAAATAGCAAGAAATCTTACCTTTTACTGCAGCCCTGGTGAGTAAAAACAGCTGAGGTGTGGCAATATGTGCTGCCGTGCCGATCAGCTGTGCTTCAAACAAAGGAAATATAGGACGGGTTAGTACAGGGGTGGGTGGGCGGGGCCAAACGATCGCCGGAACTACCACTTCACCCAAACCGGTCTGTACCGGCTGAATCCCACCCCTGGGGGAGGATAATATTTTAAAGGGTGGGTGCCATGGATAAGCACAAATGACCTTGAGAGACAAGATTAAATTCCACAGACTAGGCAGTAGTCGAATGAGAGAAAGTTGTCTCAGAAGGAACTCTCTTAAGTTTCTTGGACTGTAAAAGTGAGGAAGAAATGCACTTTCAGGCTTGCAAGATTGATGTTTGCCTTGTGAGGAGAGGAACCAAGAAGTGGTTGCTCTCTCCTTATTTTAGGATTACATTAACAAAATCATTGTTACAGTACTTACAAACACCAGCTCATTAAGTGAAGTGATAGAATAGAATAGAATAGAATAGAATAGAATAGAATAGAATAGAATAGAATAGAATAGAATAGAATAGAATAGAATAGAATAGAATAGAATAGAATAGAATACTTTATTGGCCAAGTGTGATTGGACACACAAGGAATTTGTCTTGGTGTAAATATTCTCAGTATACATAAAGAAAAGAATCAAGAATCATAACATACAACACTTAATGATAGTCATAGGGTACAATCAACAATCAAATCATATAAGGAAACAGTCAATATAAATTGTAAGGATACAAGCAACCAAATTACAGTCCTACAATCACAAGTGGGAGGGGATGGGTGATAAGGAATGATGAGAAGATTAACAGTAATAGTAGTGCACACTTTGTAAATAGTTGAACAGTGGTCTCTCTTCTTTGAAAGTTTATTCTATAAGAAATCTTCAAAATATTTATAGTGTCACAATTTTTTTGTGCAGTGTTGGTTGTGTTGTTTGAAAAATATAATTTAAAAAAATGCATTTGATGGATGTTTCGCTGCATTCACATCTTATGGATAGCTTTCTGAGGACTGATTTTCCCTTCTTCAATTTATTATTTTAGAGTGTGCATGTAATACCATTCCAAAGCCTCAGTGTAAACTGGTAAGAAATCTTACTGAAATATGCCTAAACTATCAACAATCTATTCTTGTTATTTTTCAGAATTTAGACTATGTTGTTATTTTTAGAATTTCGGGTATTCTTAGAACTTCTGAATGCATTCATATATATGTATAGTATATGTTTCATCAATTATAGATCCAGTTTAATAAAACTAATACATATTGCAAATAAATGCTCATTGTAGCACCCATTCCTGTACATGAGGGCTTAATTAATTAAAATGCTCTTGGTAACATTCAACAAAGTGAAAAGAGAGGTGTCTATTAATCTGACATACATTTTTCCTCTGAAAAAATGTATTTGAGACTCTTTGAGACTGGTAATGTCACCTTGACTCAGTAGGTTCAATAGGAGTAAATCCCTTTGAGCTCACCAACATTGACTTTTGTTAAATAAGTGCAGAATTAATTAGTGAATGTGTAATTCAAGTAATATGTTCTAGAACCTCAGCGTTAGTGATTTATATAAGATACCTTGGGATTCAGATTTCCTTGTGGATATACATGTATAGGAACATAAAGCAAAGAATTGTGAAGGAACCAGGCTTTTTTACTTTTCTTAAAGTTAGAATCCATAACTATTAGGAAGATACAGTGAACAGAAACACTGATATTGAAGAACAATATTTATGGCATAATATTGATATTTTTCTGATGTGAACAGGGAGAGAAAATGGTCTTAGATGAAAAATTCCAGAACAACACAGAAAATGTTTGTCACTGTACTAAATATAAATGTTGTAAGTAAACCCAATTTTCTTTTGAAAGCTCTAATTTATATTAGTATGAATAATGTTTCTATTTATAAACCAGGCATTTTTAAGGCACCATAATTCATATTTAGAATCATTTAAAAATAAAAGCGTTTTTGTAAGCATATGCTACTTTCCTTCAACTTGAAAAAACTTGAAAATAGCTTCAAGGAGAATTGAATGGAAATGTTTGTGGCTAGCTCCATTGTTTTATGACTGCTGTAGGATTCTATTGTCAGGAGAAAGTCATGAATAAATATTAGTGTGTTCATTTTCTTTCATCAATTATTATTTATGAACATTTAAGTATTTTGTTTGTCTCACTTTCTTTGCTTGAAATAGCAATATTATTTAAAGCGTGTGAACAATTTTACATAATGTTGTTCATATTTATTGAATTTTTTCCAGCAAAAGACAAAGTATGTCTGAACAATGAAAGAGGTGTTCTGCTTCCAGGACAATCCATTGTTGAACACTCATCTGGTGGCATTTGTCACACTTCATACTGCACAAGTATACTTGACCCTGTTACCAAGTTCTATCAGATGAATACCTCCATTATTGATTGTGCAGCAAGGTGCAAATCTGTAAGAAGTTCAAAATTAAACTATAAGTTTTGACTGAGAAGTGTGTGTGTGTGAGAGAGAGAGAACATTAATGGCAAGATAATGAATCCATCCCATCCTCTACCCGAATGTGCTTGACCAGTCCTTGAATTTCGCTGTTCCCTGAATAATAATCTAAAGTCTTTGAGTCCCTCACCTGAGATGTGAAGTCCCATGCTCTAACTTTCCAAATATGTCAGTTACATGATTATGTGTCATGTTAACACTTAGTGACCACATAGATAGACCTTCTCCTGTATGACCTATTCCTAGTCTAGTCTTCCAAAGGTATACCTAGCCATCTTGCTGCCGGTTGTTTTCTTAAAGAATAGAGAAGATGGCCTTGATCAAGAGGGAAGGTCTGTTATCAAGACAACAATCAGATAAATGTGGGCCCATACCAAGAAAGAGATTTATAAACATGCTGCAGGCATTGAATTGCCTCCCCATTTCACATGAAGATAAAAGAAGTTCAAATTTGCACGTTTTTGCTATTATAGCTGTTCTAATAAAAGTAGTTTTAGGCCCCCTGGTGTCTATTTCTTTGTTTGGTGTATCTTATAGCAATAGCACTTAGACTTCTATACTGCTTCACAGTGCCTCACAGCCCTCTCTACAGAGTCAGCCTATTGCCCCCAACCATCTGGGTCCTCATTTTACTGACCTTGGAAGGATAGAAGGCTGAGTCAACTTTGAGCTGGTGAGACCCAAACTACCAAACTGCTGGCAGCCAGTAATCAACAGAAGTAGCCTGCAGTACTGCATTCTAACCATTGTGCCATCACGGCTCTTATAGGGCTGTTGTCTCTTTTTCTTCTTTCCTTCTACTTTTCCCAGTATTACAAACTTTTAAAAAGAGCTAGGTCTTCATGTAAAGTCTCTAAAAGACAATAACTTGAGCCTGGTTATTGTGCCTCAAGTGAGAACTCTGGATTGATGTATTCTATTCACATTTTCTACTCCGTTGCTATGGGGAAAGTGAAATGAAGCAGTAGTTGCCCATTCAATTCAAACCGCTCATACATAAAGACTCACAATGAATTTTGGTTTTAAGCAGCAGTAAACCTAGATAACCAAGCCCAAGTCAAAGTAGCCACTGAAGTATACTGAAGTTGAATACAATGATTTTTTAAAAAAAATATAAGCAATTTTGAAGTTTACAGTGAAGCAAAGTGTATGCACATACATTTTGCAGAAAGCTGGGGAAACCTTTCAGGGAAGAATGGTGGCTTTACTGGTTTGAGGACAGCTGGTTTGCTCATACCAAGACATTTTGTAAAGCTCCCCTTAACAAAGTTTGGTTAATTTCTTATATAATACTTTCCATGAACATATAGTGAACATAGTACAGAGCAATTATAGTATCATTGTGGGGGTTTTATTCTTGTAATTTTGCTATTTGCTTTCAACTATATTCAATATTTTATCCTTATCCTTTTCAGCATCAAGTATATGAACGTCCAAAGGATCTAACAACTTGCTGTGGAAAATGCAAGAATGTGTCCTGCGTTCACACATTCACCAATGGAACAATTTCATACTTTAAGGTACTTTTTTTTTTTTTTTTTAAGAAAGGAGAAGGTTTGAGAGATCCTTGGTGAGCTCTGAGTTTGGTTGTTTTCTTGCAAACATTTCACTACCCAAACTAGATACCTTTGGCAGTGCAAGTAGGAAGTTGGATTTGCTCCCATTTTATATTGTAGTATTTGCCCTGACAGTGTTGGTGGAGTGGTCTTGGTAGTTCTTTGATTGGGTTGTTGACTGTTAGCTTGTTTGGCAGTTCCTTAATTGGGGCATTGTTTGCTTCTTGATTGTTAATATTAATCTTGGTGTCAATCTCTAGGTGTTAATGGATGATGATGAGGTGTTTTTGTCTTTTTGTTCCTTTTTTGGCTTGTTGATTGTCTGTTTTGAATGGTTTGTAGTTGTTGTTTATGTCTATGTGCCTGTTGATGGCCAATTTGTCAGAGTACCAGGCTTCCAGGAATTCTCTAGCATTGTTGGACTTGGCTTTGTCTAAGATGGTCAGAGTGTCCCAATTGAAACTATGGTTAAATCTGTCCATGTGTTATGAAATTAAGGAGTTTTCATCATGGCTTCTGACTGCTAGTTGGTGTTCATGGATTTACTGTGCTAGTCTTCTGCCTATTTGTCCTATATAGTGGCTATTGCAATCTTTACACTGTATGTTGTAGGTGACTTTTTTTTTTTTCCTGGGCTGCTAGGTCTTTTGGTTTATTTGGGATATTTTGGGTGGCTCTGTAGGGGATGTTCATTGATTAACTAAGTGCAAATCTTGAATTTCATTTGCAACTCCAAATACTACTCTTTTCTCTTTTTACTATTTGTACTTTTTACTATTTATACACTGTACTATTTACTACAGTGATCTGAAATCAGATGACATTTTAAAAATACAAAGTTGTGCATGCTTAACTTTATGATATATTTAGTAGCATAGTAGATTTAATGTCATGAATCCTGAATATGTTTAATAGATGACCAGAGCCATTCTACAATCCAATACAAAAGAGCCAACTGTGCATCACTCCCAAATACTTCAAATCTTAGTGAGCATAACTTTGATTAACTTATAGCTCACAAAACACAAGGAAATGCTGATCTTGATGATGAGCTAACACAATTCCTGATCATTCTTCATGGTGGCATTTCTTCATAGTGAAAGTTGTATATATGCAGTACAATAAACAGTGAGTCTAATTTGCTATCCAAGAATAATGATTATTGTATGGTACTGTTCTTTATTGGTAAGTAGGCTTTGGTACTGATTTGCTCTTCACAAGGATCTACATTGCGGTACACATTATATTGACCCCATTCAACTGTGGAAGGATTTGATAAGGATTAATATAATTACTGCCTATAGCTACAAAAACAAATTATCGAAGAGACCCAAAGCATACATTGCATTGTAGATTTAAGAAAAAGGGTGATAGCACAGCAGAGCTTTTGGCATTTGGTCCTGTTTTTCTAACATTCTGCATAATACTTTGTATTTCTGATCATGTTTGTTTTTAATATTTTGTAGCCTGGGTCAAGTTGGACCTTAAACTGTCTCAAATATGATTGCATAAATACACCAGTTGGATCAATTCTAATTACATCACCCATCAGCTGTCCACCTTTTAATGAAACAGAATGTGTGAAGGTTAGTGCTTCAATATATTTCTTTTCATATGATTTCATGGGGACCATAAAATTATCACAAGCAGATGCATCATAAAATATTTATAGCTGGTCTGGAATATAGGTTAGTTTTTTCATGGGAAGAATTATTTCTCCTGACTCTTATATTTACAGCTATAGGGCACATCTATCTATATTAGTTTAGGTTTTCATAATAGCAGCTAGGCTCAGCTCTAATTATGTTTTTCAAATAAAATTTGAAATATAACAAAGAATTTTACAGTATATATATATATGTGTGTGTGTATATATATATATATATATATATATATATATATATATATATATATATATATATATATATATATATATATATATATATATATATATATTGCATCTGACTTTTTTTTTTGTATATATTTAGATTGGAGGATACATTGTCCCATTCCTTGAAGGATGTTGCAAGACATGTAAGTTGCTACTAAAGCATCAGTATTTGGGGCATGAAAGGGAAGAAATTTCAAACATTGATTATCATCAAGAGCAATGTAACTAATAAAAGGTGTCTATTAATTGATTTAAAATAAGTAATACTTTGACTCTAGTCATCATTTACAGAGTTTTAAAGGCATTTTATTCAGTGGAATTTCAATTTGTATATTGTCAATACAAATTTCAAAAATATTATTGGTTACATCTTCATGAACAGATTCTAATTGTTGAAGGTAACATTTCTGGTTACCTGAAGCTAGGATGAAACAGAGTGTATCTGTAATAAAAGTAGTATCTTTACTAGTGATCAGTGGATAGTTTGTTAATAATGCTTTTTTAAAATTACCTTTTTTAGTGTATATGTTTATTCAGCATAATCACCCACAGATAATCCAGTTGGGAGGCTACTGTTGCAAGCGTAAGGAAAGATAACATGCTGAATACTGATTTGGGGCATCTATTCATCATGTATAATATGTTCAATTTGTAATGTCCTTAGGTTCTGGAGTATCATTTTTGCTCCCATTCCCTGTTAGCCCAATTACACCTACACCTAGCCTTAAGTGTAACACAGGTACATTTTCTTGGAAATCAGTAGGAATGAACCAAACAGAGCCATTGTTGATTTCCAACAATGTACTCCCTCCTAGAAGCATAATGGCCCTCCGGTCACAAAACCTGACTTAAAAGAGCTGCATCATAGTACTAACTGCTCATTCTTCAGATTTGCTCACATCTTTTCATTTTGCACTGTATGGGCAGTGCATTGTTGTTAGCCAACAATGTACTGTTGGCAGTAAGCATTTGCATAGTGTTTAATTTGCTGCACGGTTTGTTTTATTTGCTTAACTGAGTAATTTCAACACTGCTGTAGAACATAGAAAAATATTTTTTTTTTGCTTATTGCTATTCAAATAACACTTCTGCAGAGAGCATGGCATGTTTTTCTATCCAATGTTATATCCTAAATAAATATCTGAATATTCTCATTTATTATATTATATTATATTAAGAGCCGTGGTGGCGCAGTGATTAGAATGTAATACTGAGGGCTAGTTTGGTTGACTGCCGGCTGCCAGCAGTTTGGCAGTTCGAGTCTCACCGGCTCAAGGTTGACTCAGCCTTCCATCCTTCTGAGGTTGGTAAAATGAGGACCCAAACTGTTGGGGGCAATAGACTGACTCTGTAAACTGCTTAGAGAGGGCTATAAAGCACCATGAAGCGGTATAATAAGTCTAAGTGCTATTGCTATGATGATATAGAAGTATTAAATATAACAATCTGGCATTAGGACAAAAACGAAGAACAAGCAAATCTGTAATTATAAACATACTAAATATGATATGAAAATACAGGATTCAGCTATCCAGGGAAGCCAAAATATGGAACCATTAATAAACTAATTATAATTATGGCTTTAATAAAGGAGAATGTTTGTAGCTCAGGGTTGACATAAGGGGTCCTTGGTGTTCTCTGAGCTTGCTTGTTTTCGTGCAGACGTTCTATTTACCCAAACTAGGTAACCTCATCAATGCTAGTGATGCTTTAGACTAGCACTGATGATGTTACCTAGTTTGGATAATGAAACGTCTGCAAAAAAAAAAAAAAGGACCCCTCAATTATGGCTTTGTTATCCTTTAGGCAGATGAAACTACAGTCCTGTGCTATATATTACACTGACTTTAATTAATCAAATTATGTTAGTTACACATGTTGGGAATAGGAAGCGCCTTTCCTGCTATGCCAATCTTACAGCTTAACCTGGTTGCAAACTGCTTACTGTATTTAAAACAGAAAGCCAGTTCAAGAGAAATGAGATAAATAGAAAGTATTTAGAAAATTGTATATCTGAATTGTCCCAATCCTATAGTTGCATCTTATTTGATTAATTTTATGTGACCAGTTAGGCAATAATGGCTCTTCCTTCCATCAAATTGTTGAATTGTGGAATTGAATTGTGACTTGACTCACAAGGTCATCCGTACTACTCACAATACTATATCAGATCATTTCAACACAATTCTCAAATTCCTTACATAAGTTACATTAAACATCATTACATTACATTATTGCATTAAATTCCTTACATTTGCTAAATACGTTGCAAATTTCAGCAGAATAGCATATATGCATAGCTATGTATGTTAAGCATTATAAATACTGAATAGACACTTTATGTTAATTTACGTATTTACCATGCCCACTTTGTTGTATAGAATTACTTCACCTAGATTAAACTACTGTCAGAACTGTATTTCAGTTTCTGGAGCAAGGTATAAATACTACACAGTTTGAGGACTTTGGGTTAAATCCATTAACTTATGTTTGTCAATCTGAATTCTTAGTTAGAAGTCTGAGCTGATATCCCAGGATTTTAAAGTAGATGCATATGATTATGTTTTTGCCACTTTAGAAAGTTGACCTGGCATCTGTATAGGTTTCACTCCTTTTAGTGGTAATTGTATCAGAACAAAGCATAATCTTTATAGTATCTAAACACTGCATCTCTAGTGTTTTGGGCAAACTTTTTTTAACCCTTATTTTTTTTAAAAAAAATAAACCTTATTTAAAAGTTATAAATACAATAGCATCAGTAGTTATTTAATTTCTTTTCATAATTATTTCCTTTTTTTTCTTAGCATGTTTTATCCCCTTTTGGGGTACAGTTGTGCATAGCGATTTTAGTATTTTTAGTATTTATTTGATTTGTCAATCGCTTACAAGATACAGGTATAAAAATAAATATAGTTTTGAATACATGAGATAGATACTTGTAAGAAAAATAAAAAAAACAATAGGACAGGGACAGTAGGCACGATTCATATTTTCCAAAAAATTCATTATTGTAGGTAAAGAAGATGGAAAATTCTGTAAAAAAGTGACTGTTAGGATGACAATACGCAAGAATGATTGTCGGAGTAATACACCGGTAAGCATTGGACCATTACTGTTTGCATCAGCTCTGTTAATGTTTGGAAGTCATGCACATATTAAGCCATTTTATTTACTGAGGTTTTTTTGTGTGTGTTTAATCCCAGGTAAACATTGTTTCCTGCGATGGAAAATGTCCTTCTGCAAGCATATATAATTATAACATTAATACCTATGCAAGATTCTGCAAATGTTGCAGAGAACTGGGACTACATAGGCGAACTGTACAATTATATTGCAGTGGTAATTCAACCTGGGTCAGCTACACAATTCAGGAACCCACAGACTGCTCTTGCCAATGGTCATGAAGCAATGCTAAAAGAGGTCTGTTACTTAATCAGCTTTGGAGGCAATTAATTTTATTCCCAGAATAAATTCAGAATTCACGATGCAGCTATCTATAGTTAGAACAATTACTTTTAAAGGTGAATATTTGTCATTACATTTTTATTGTTCTCCTTAACAGATGGATGTTTGACGTTATTGTTATATTTTTAGCATCCAACCCCATAAGAAAATGATGCTCTACTAGAACATTCAGTATTTTTCAATGCTAGTTCATCCTGTATAATTGGCTATTTATATAACTGTATAGATGGTTTACTTTTACAAACAGTAGAGTGTAAATTATTTCCATTCTTTACCATCAATTTATTAGTACTGTTACATTGCTCATATGAAGAGGCTGTTAAATATGAAAATAGATTGAGGATTATAACCCTATAGAACCACTTAAAAGAAGTGTATGATTCAACTCTAGTTGTAAGTAGATACAGTAGCTGCAAATAATAATCTTGGATGATGAGATGTGGTGGTTCAGTCAAACAGAAGCATACCCATTCAGATACGCTTCCATTAACTATGCACAGTCAGCTGTGTCACATCTCTGACAAGTAAAAATGGGCCTTTTTAGTCCAAAATACTTTTCATTGAAAGAAAAGGAAAAAAAAATCCTCTTTATTAGTTCTTAATCAATTGCTAACAAAAACATTCCAACTAAGAGGAAAAAAAATATTCCGGGCCCTTTTGAATTTCATAAATATAAGTTCTTGTCTTGTGCCAACTTTCAGAAGAGAAGAAGTTGCATGTAAAAGAATGCAAATCATGTAATGATATGCACATTTATCAGGGAAATGTTTTCAGCATGGATAAGTGTATATATAAGCTTGATCTCTGGTGGGTAACATGGTTTAAAAGTAGTTTATAGTGTAATGAGACATATTTTTATAGGAAATGTAGATGGTATATTTCAATTATTTAACGTAACAAAGAGCAGTCAATATCTCTTAAAATCATTAGGACAGTTTTAAAAAATATTACAGTTTATCACATTAAAAACCATTCTGTCATGTGAACAGAATATGTGAAAAATAAATATTTAGCTATCTAAAATATAATATCTCTGTTATTTGTGGGGGGGTTTTCTAGACTAGTAACTACAAATAACAAAACTATGGATAACTTTGAAAAATGTACTTTAATCATGCACAAAATGTCCACCTGCCTTTTTGCATGTCTGTAAAGTAACAGAAAAATTATGGGTACACAACAAATGAATCTGTTCCATCTCTCATAGTTCCATCATCTTAGTTATTTCTACAGAGAATGAGTTCCATAGTGCTCCAAATCTATGAAGTTTTGAAACAGTTTTCCAAGGATTTGCTCAGCCTTCTTTTTTACTATTCACAAACAGCTGTTGTTATTTATAGTCCACAGCTTCACAGATCCACAGTTCTTAAAAAGAGATCAGATTTTCGTATTCACAATAGATTCATTTTTCTCCAGCCCTCTGCTACATTTCATTTCATTACTTTTCAAACTCTTGAGAATACATAGTTTGCTATGTGATAATCAGCTAAAGTAGTGACAATTTAAAAAGAGCCCAGAGTACTCAAATTGTCAATAGAAAGAAGTTTTGGGGTTTTTTTTTAAATGTACTTTTCTTTTGCAGGGATTATTTAATCAAAATATTCATGAATTAGAAGTCCAATGAAAACTTTTATGTATGTAGTCAGTTTTAATTTAATATTCTATTGCACACCTCTTGGTTTTAAAATAGTACCCTTTTCTGCAGTAGGATATATTTTCTAAATAAGAAATTTCCCCAAAACAAAAGATTCAAAAGCTCTGTATTATTTGTATGTTGAGAGCCAGTTTGGTGTAATGATTAAGGAAGCAGGCTAGATAACTGCAAGATCTGAAGGAGCCTCAGTGGTGCAGTGGTTAGAGCGCAGAACTGCAGGCTTCTTCTGCTGACTGTTGGTTGACTGCAATTTGTCAGTTCAAATTCCACCAGGCTCAAGGTTGACTCAGCTTTCCATCCTTCCGAGGTGGGTAAAATGAGGACCAAAAATTGTCGGGGGCAATATGCTGACTAAAACTGCTTAGAGAGGACTGTAAAGCACTATGAAGCAGTATATAAATCTAAGTGCTATTGCTATCTTGAGTTCTTGTACCATTTTAGGCACAAAGCCAGTTGGGTGACTTTTGCACCTGTCACTTTCTCTCAGCCCTAGGAAGAATGCAATGACAAACCACTTCTGAAAATTCATGGGCTCTTCCAGGAAGTTGCCAGACACCAAAACCAAACCAAATCAAAACAAAATCATATTTAATATTTCTGCTTCAAATATAAGGCATAGCTACCTCTGTATGTTAAGAAACCCACCGAAAAGTTCCTTCACTGACTCAAACATTCTAGTGATAGAAATGGATTCTGACCATTCATTGTTTCTTTCAATTAAATTCAAAGATTTTGGAAAAAATATTAAATACACCTTTTTCTTTTTTATGTATGCTGCATGATATTCATTAATTTAATATGAAAGTCTGTGTTTTTAGCTTACTATTTATCCTTTAAATGTTACATATCACGGTTCTGCTGTACATATATTTTACTTATATTTAATAACATTTAACAGCTTATCATAAAATATAACAATCCAATGTTGATTTTAAAAATTGCATTTAAAAAATCCAAATTAGAAGTGTGTCACTTTTGTTTTTAAGTCTAATGCAGCTGAATAAACTGTTCCTAAAGAAATCAAGATGCGGGCATATTTTATTCTAGGATCTCTGACTTTCAGAGATTATGTATTAATCACTGTATTTATGTGTTCTAAAGATGACATTCATTCAACAAAATATCATGTTTATTAGACATCACAGAGAATGTTTAAAACTGGAGGGCTACAAACCTCATTAGCGTTGGAAGTGTAATATGATAGAGGGGATAGGAAATCCCCCCCTTGTCCCATTAACATGATTTTGAGAAGACTTATGTGGTTTCATGATGTGGATATGATTTTGAATTGTTGTATACACCCACAAAATTTAAAAAATCAATTATTATATGAGGAATTATCATGCCGAATAGCAAAAAAAATATTTTTTTATGATGGAAAGACCATGCCACCATTAGTCTGGTAATGTGAGTTTTCTCTCTAGCTTGCTTTCTTTCTTTTTTTTAACTGATTAATTGATTTTGTTCATTTAAGTTGCTTTGACAATTACATTTAATTTTTTCCAGCGAAACTTCTCTCTAGCTTTCTACTGTCCTAAATTATTGTTTCTTTGTGGTCATGTTTACATGTTGCATTTAAAAAGTGATCTTATTTGTATGAGAGAAAGAAACAAGGATTTCTTCAGCTGTTTCTCATTGGTTAGGCTAGCATCAATCAATGTGCAGCATTTCCTGTAACAGAGAGCACTCAAAATCCAATCCAATATTCTACTAGCAGAAACAATTTCCACTGATGGAATGGGAAATAGTTCTCCGGTAACTCTTCATGGACCCGTTTCCCACTTCTTCACAGGCCTCCTACACTTCTTGAACAGATTTAAAATGCACACAGGTAACTAAAAAGAGGAAAGAATTAGAAAGTTGAATAAATTTTATTTTCAGAAAGATGAAATAATAGAGTTTTCTGGGCCATCTTGAGTCTTGGAAAGGTAGTACATTAGTATTAAAATAAAAAGGTGAATTAAAAAAAAATTGTGCATAGCCGTGTCTGTTGAAAATAATACAGAAAATGCTTTTTTACCCAAAAATGTCTGAGGCAGTTTAAAAAAAACTTCAATAAAAAATCTTAGTTACTAGTATTATTGATGAATGGTTAATACATTTTTCATTGTACCAGTATGTTTTGTGATCAGACTAATGAGCAGTTGTATAAAAATATATCCAGTATTTCCCTGAAATATAAATAAAGCATTTTACAAACTTGATCTCCCAAAATGCAATTTGTTCCACATTTCATGTTTTAATTACAATAGAGGCTTAAGCTACACTTGTGCTTGATCTTTTTTTTTCTTAATCCCACAGCTGTGTTATCTAAATCCTTTTCCCTCTTGGCTGCATTGTTGACTTCTTGCTTCCTAAGTTTTTAAAGAGGACAGAACATAGATAAGTTCTGTTTTAACTTAAACATTTTGATCATGCTCTATAAGGCGCAAGCCGTATTTTTCATTTATGCAGGGCGATGTCCTTGAAGTTTTGTTTTCCATAGCCATTCTGAAATTCAATTGGATTATCACTACCAGATACAGAAGAGGTTGTAGTCTTGTGGGGGCTTACAGCTCAGATCCGGTAGCCCTAAATTGGATGCAGACTTTGCCATGTATTCAAGGAAGACAAAATTTCAAGAACAACCCAAAATATCAAGCTTTTTTGTAATGGTGGTATTTCACATTAGTCTTCCTCTCCCACTCACACATTCATCTCCACTGACCAACATCCATTATTTCCCCCACCCACAGCCCCTTGCTCTCCCCTGACCCAGTTAATGCATATATTCATATATGTTCTCCCATTTCCTTCCAAGCTGCAATTCAGAATGGGTGAGAATAGTTTATGTGAATTATGTAGCTTCATAGTTGTTCAGTCTTCAGTGATACAGCATTCCTATATTACTGGAAACTTTGAATTACTAGAAACATATTGGTGGTCATGCAGCTATAAACGTGTGGATCCAGGAAGACTTCCAAATTGGCACCTGTTATTCCATAGGGAAATACAACCTCTTTAAGAGCCAAACCTGGTGCAATTCTAGAATCACTAGTATTCTGAATATTTTTCTTCTTCCATTCAGTCATGTCCAATTCTCAAAAACTGCCTGGCAAGTACCTGCAATTTTCTTGGCAGGGTTTTTTAAAAGTGGTTTGCCATTGCCTTCTTCCTAGGGCTGAGAGAAAGTGACTGACCCAAGTATCTATGGAGATTCTCAGTCATCCAGGCCGTGGTTGTCCCAAAGATGCTTTTTCAAAAGGCAACTGGACTTCGTTTTTTCTTGAAGACATTTTGCTTCTCATCCAAGAAGCTGAACTGAAGAAACTTCTTGGATGAGAAGTGAAGCATCTTCAAGGAAAAACAAAGTTTGCCCTTTGAAAAAGCATTCTTAGAATGTCTGTCCCAAGGTCACTCAGCTCATTTCATGTCCAAGGTGGGACCAAGACATCACAGTCTACCAGTTTCCAACCTGATGCTGGCTCATGTGAATAAATAGGCAAGACATTTTTCCTCATCCAGACCCTGATCGCCTTTACACTTCAGTTCAGGACTCTGATCTCATTCCATTGACTCTCCCCCCAGCTAGATATCAGCATACTCATGACCTCCACCCTGAATTAGTTATAATAACTCTCTGGAATGTCATATGGAAGTTCAAGTAGGTAAAGAAGACCAAGCCCATGGTAAATCCCATAATGGTGTGCCAAGAACCAGACCCTTCTCATGGTGCAATCATTGACTGTTCAGGAATATCTGTAGAACAATCACTTAATTGTGATTAAGAGCAATATTTATTTTCTTTCTTTTCATTCTTTATGTCCAACTCTCTACCATTTAATTCTTTTACACTCCAAGTTGCCGTCTTCCATATCCAATGTTAATCAGCAGAGGGCTATTGCTATTGACCTAAACCATTTTTATTTTGATCAAATGAGTCCTTTACATACAATAATACAATAGATAATATCTATACTAGATTACCAGCCTCAGTCAGATCCATGGAACATGCTTGATCACTTTTAGAACTTTTCAGCCAGTGTGCTCAGGAGAACTTAAAGCCCTTCTTATGCTGTTCTATGCAAACTAGGACCTATCTACCTAAAAAATTATAAAGAGATATCTATAAAAATAGAGAAAAATAGGCAAGCAAGTTACCTACATATAGGAACCATTTCTTTCTAATAATGCTGTTTTCTAAGTAATTCACTTTATTAAACATTCATTGTCCAACATTCTTTTCCCCAAAGAAAGAAAATATGTTATGGTGACATATCCCAGTTTTGGCTGGGTTATACTATAACACGTCTAAATCTTCTGTCAACAGTGGCATGGTGTTGCATTCATTTTTTAAAGTCTCCCTCTATGATACATCTGTTATATAAATATAAATAATGCAGCCCTATATTTTTATGGAACACTAATCCACCTTGGCTATGGTGTAATTATCAAATGATTTCATGCTATGCTGGTGGCAGGCCACATCCAGGGCCCATAACACATGCTGCTGAGCTCTTTTTAAATCCTCTTTGCACAGCTCCATTCATAAATTTGCCATGGCTTTTAAAGCAACATAGTTTGCAGCTTTGCAGAATGATATCAAATAAGTTCATTTATATTGCTGCAATGCAGCCACTCCCCCACTTTCACCAATCCAATGTGTACATTCTATTATACGTGCCTTCTTCAGTTCTGATCTCTGAACTCATTAAATACAAGGGAACCAATGTTTTACAAGAGTAGCCATGGCAGATTATGGAAATCTTGAATAAGTGACGTGATCCTGTGATAACAATTGATACACCTTTTGACAAACTTTTACTAGAGAGAGTCAGTCCCTGTAAAAACAGCTTCCCCAGTTCAGAAATAGTATGAAATATTTTTATGTTTCTGGTAAAATAGGTCTTTCTGCCTGCTTGGTCTTTTAGACTCTTGTAACCCATTCTCCAATCTACAGTATCAGGCTTGGCAGATCATCCTTTCCAATGGTTTCTCTTTTTTCTCTCCTTGCACAAGCTGTTTAAGTGGCATGGACTGGTTTAATGCTGAATATTTTAATCTAGGTTTTATAATATTTCATAATATTGCTCTCATCTCCTAATATCAACAGTTAGAAATAAACTGGGTTTGATCTGAATCTATCTGTCTGTTGAAATTATCAGTCATCCAGGTCACTGTTGTCCCAAAGGTGCTGTTTCAATGGACACTTCTCCAGAACTGAAGCAGCTTCTTGAATGAGAAGCAAAACGTCTTCAAGGAAAAACAAAGCCCAGTTGCTTCTTGAAAAAAACACCTTTGAGACATCTGAACCTATCGTTATTATAAAATGAACAATCCTAATGGCAGCTGGGTCTGAAGAAAATAAATACCGTAGAAGTAATATTTTTTTCATTCCTTTCCAGTCCCAAATCCAATCCCCTCATAGATTTTCTTGCTTTCTGAGCATTTCCTAGTAGAGGCACAATGACTGCAGGAGAGATAGCAGTTAAAAGTTTCCTACTATCTTATTTAGATCTAATCCCCTTCATATTTTATGTGGTCCCATATCAGCGTATGGCCCTATGTAAATATTGGTTTATTCACACATGGATAAATCTGATTAAAAAAAGAAAAGAAATGGATTGACTTTGTTTCATGACTATTTCCTAATCCAGGTGTGGGCAATATTTTAGGGACTGGACAGGGAACAACTCAGTCCCCAAATCTTTGGAATGAGAGCATCAGAGACAATCCAGTGATACTTTAATGTCAGCAGAAAATAGGTGGCTATCTATTTTTCAACCCATTTTGGAACTTCTGGGATGAGGTTAATATTGGAGCTCTGGTGGCCCAAGTGGTTAGAATGCAGGATTGCAGGCAAATTCTGCCTATTAGCCTAGATTCAATCCTGACTGGTTCAAGGTTGACTCAGCCTTCCATCCTTCCAATGTCAGTAAAATGAGGACCCAGACTGTTGGGGGCAATTGGCTGAGTCTGTAAACAACTCAAGAAGGGGTGATGGGGGGAAATACCACCGATAAGACCAATGCCAACCTAAACACCCCCCCCGCTCAAACAGGCCCCGGGGGTGAGCGGCTCCCGGACATAAGAAAAAGCACTGTAAAGATCACTATGAAGGAGTAGTATATAAGTCAAAATGTCTCCGCTCAGGTCAGCTTCAGGGCGGACCCAAGCCTAGTTGAAAATTACAGACCAATCTCCTTATGCTGCGTCACCTGTAAAGTCATGGAATCAATTATTAACCAATCCATCATCCTCCACTTAGAGACAAACAACCTACTCTCCAATAAACAATTTGGTTTCAGAAAAAAACTATCCTGTAATCTGCAACTCTTACACTGCAAAAACATATGGACGACACAACTCGACCAGGGCAAAGCAATAGACGAATCATTCTCATTCAGGAAATACGACGACAAACTACTTCCTCAAAAATAAAATCTATGGTATCTCTGGACAACTGAATAACTGGATAGAAGCATTCCTGCAAACAGACAACAAATGGTCAAAATTGGGAGAGCGTCCTATCAAATTCTGTACCTGTCAATAGTAGTATCCCCCAAGGCAGTAATTCTAGGAAAAATATTGCACTGCCAAAATGTAGCCATTTTGTCACCTGTTGCGCTTCAGGGACTACTGCTCAATTACAAAAAAGAGCTGGGCCCTGAGTCTGGATCAATCTCAACAAATAATGCTCTGTTTCTTGGGGGGCGAAAAAAACAGAAAAAATACAGCTGATAGTCAAGATCTTGTGACCCAAGCAAAGACCTTCTGCTCAATTCAATTCTACATACCATGTTCATGAAGTTTTCTTGACAACAGTATGAAAATAATCTACTACTTTACTCTCCAGGATTTTTTTTCTTAACTCGCTAATTTAGCTTCCGGGCCCTGGGATTTCCTAGTAGTGTGCCATCCAAAGCCTGAATTTTATGAGATCAGTCTCAGGGTCAGCCAGGTGCTGCCCCCAGAGGAGGACTATCTACTAGGTAATGCTTTTCCAGTCACTATTTTAGCCACTATGTCACTGAGGACACATCTCTTATTACACTCTTGCAAATTCCTTCTCCTCATCAGCTTAGCTGACTTATGTGCTTACTTAATAAAGGCTGAGCCTTGCTTATTGCTCCTCTATTCTATTTTAACTTAATATGTCATTTGAAGTTCAACTTCTTTAGCAGGGGTGTACAAGATAATAGTTGGTGCAAAACGCAGTTTATGAAAATCCTCCTTCAAAAGTTCTGCTTTTAATATGAGGACTTAGGGTAAATCCTACCAAGATTATTATTTCACCAAGAGGTACTTGGGAACAGACTGGACATGGTGTCAGATGCATGAGCAATGCCAAAGCTGTTTTAGAAAGTCTGTTTGTTTTAATATACGGATTCAGGGACCGTTTTTCTGCCTCCCCATTAAATGCCAAACCAGTAAATGAAATATCAAGTGAAAATTTAAAATAGAACATTTCAGCATTCAATTTACTTATTTATAAAAGAAAATAATCTTAATGGTGGTCAGTAGAATATGATTGTCCTAACAAAAATATCAAGTTATTTTCCTTCCTTATATTTTGCCTTATTTTATTGTAAAACTGTCAGATGTCCCATAGAATGATCTGAGAAGGCCAGTGAAGCCAAGGGGAGAAGCTTCATTTTGCCATTAGTAGTAGATCTGCTTCCAATCAGCTTCAAGCCACTGCAGTTAGGATAGCTTTAGGATAGCTCTCTTCTTTCCTAGTGCGAATGCCAGCCAGTTGTGGTCTCTGTGAAATGCTCTTGAATGATTAATAAATGGAGAATGGAGTTGGTTTCAATAGCTGCACTGTAACCACATATCACAGTGAGACCCAGCCAAGATTTCTATAGAACATTTGTTTTCTTGAGATATGGTGATGATGACTCAGCCTCAGGATACAATACCTGCTGGATCTAAACTACAGATAGTCCTTGACTGACGACCACAATTGAGCCCAACATGTCTGTGAACCCTTCATTAAGTGAGTTTTGCCCCATTTGACGACTTTGCTTGCCACATTCGTTAAGTGAATCACTGCAGTTGTTAAGTGAATCTGGTTTCCCCGCTGACTTCGCTTGTCAGAAGGTTGGAGAGGACGGTCACGCCACCCCAGGACACTGCAACCATCATAAATGTGAGTCAGTTCCCAAACATCTCAATTTTGATCAAGGGGATGATGCAACGGTCGTAAGTGTGAAAAACAGTTATCAGTCACCTTATCCCATTATAACTTCAAATGGCCACTAAATGAACTGCTGTAGGTCAAGGACTACCTGTACTTGAATTATGCAACCCTTCTGATTCGATTCCAAAAAGATTCTTCAGAGCAGTGGTGGTATTCTACTGGTTTGGCCTGGGTTCTGCCAAGCCGGTAGCGCCAATGAGCAGTGGAGTCCAAACCAGTTATCTCTGTCACTCTGCTGTTGGGTCCACCCACCTGCCTGGGCTCCCATACTCACTTTTATTCCCTGCTTTAGAAGTGCAGCTGCTTTTCGCGACATAGCAGAGTGCTGCGTAGCAGTTACTGAAGCGACAGGGAGAGTTCAGGCTTGCAGAAGGAGAGTTGGAATGCCTCTGCGCCTGCACAAAGTGCGCATTTGGCACACCCTCGCACGCAAAGTGTGTGCACGCACACAAAGTGCACCCACCAAGCCACGCCCACCAAACTGGTGGTAAAAACCTTTGAATCCCACCACTGCTTCAGAGGTGGTGAAGGTGTGCAGGTGTTTTAATGCAGCTACCTCTTTTCCTAAAATTGTGTGACTTCCCTCTGGTGCTGCTATATCATCCTGGAAAAATATATGCATTAAAAAGTTCCAGACAAGGGTGAAATTTGCACTTTTACTTCCTCTAAAGCAGGGCTGTCAAACTGATGGCCCGTGGGCCGGATGTGTCACGTGCAGGCCTGGCTCCGCAAAGGCAAAAATGTCACGAGACATCATGATATGTCACATGACACGGTCGAGTTTGACACCCATGTTCTAAAGGAACATTCGGAATTGAACCCAAGCACTGCATATCCCATAAACTACAGAATCATGGTTATGTCACTCCCAGCGTTCCAAGCAACAACCTCCAGGAAAAACAAAAACTCTGAGAATATCGTCTTCTCAAAGATCCATTTTATTAGAAATGTCATATTGGCACACCTCAGAGGTGGTATTCAGCAGGTTCTGACCAGTTGTGGAGAACCGGTAGTGGAAATTTTGAGTAGTTTGGAGAACCGGCAAATACCACCTCTGACTGGAGATTTTATAGTATCCTTCCCCTGCCATGCCCACCAAGCCATGCCCACAGAACCGGTAGTAAAAAAATTGAATCCCACCATTGGCACATCTGCGGAAAACCTGAATCTGAGAATTCCAGGTTTTCCTTAGCCCAAAGAAAATCCAAAATCCAACCCCTATACCACATGGTCCAATCATTACTTCGTTCCAACTGGAGACTACCACCAGTCACTCCTCCCCAGGTGCAGAGTAACATGTCCTTGACTTTCTGAGAAAAGAATGTTGTGGCTAATCTTCCACCACTCCTTAAAATCCCCCTCACAAATTCCCAGGCATTGAATGTGGCAGTCCAGAAGCCTCAAAGAAAAATGGCTTCCAAGCTGACAGTCAGTTTGCTTATATTGGAAAACAGCCAGAGGATATTTTGACTCAGCAGAATGTTGATAAGATGGACATTCTATTTGATTTGTCCAGGTCATTCTCATACTTTTGTAAGAGAAAATTCCAATCACAAAGCCAGTACCAGACATAATAATTTAGCATTTATTTTGTTTTGAGAATTTTATAATATTGGGTAAATTCCCAGCAAAACGGTGTTCAGATATTGACTCAACATTGTTGGTTTTCAAGTAAGCTTAGTCAACTAAAAAGTTAGGAAATGATGAGAATTCTTGTGAAGTCAAATTATTTTGATGACACATGCTTTTATAGACATTAAAATATGTTACACTTGTCCTGAATGCCACTATTACTACTACTTCACTTTTTGGTATTTTCCCAGATCACACGCAACATTTTCAAAATGGTTGAATCTCTTGCCTGCAATTTTAATCTATTTTACATAACATAAGAGATTTTTAGCACCAGAAAAATGGCATTTTCTTCAGTCAGGTTTCATGTTCCTAACCTGATTTTCTGGGCTTAATCCTTTTCCTGTTGAAATCAGTAACTACATTGTAATATGATGATTCATGTTCAAGGTTCAACCATGGAAAATTCAAGCTCCATGCTGATTTTACTTCCATTGTTGAAAGATGATCCCCTAACGTTTGCAAGAGTGCAACAGATTTTTAACCCTTTCAGCTCTGCCCAACCTTCTCCAGAGATCTGTTCTGAATGACTATAATATTTGATATGTATATAGTGGAGGAATACAAACATACAAACTAGTCAATTTTATAAAGAAGTATTTCATTAATTTAAATTAAGGCCACGCTGAACATTTTTTCTACAGATTAACTTTACTTTAATGGAGGATAACATGGTCCTTTCCCTTTCCCCTTCCTTCCTTTCTTTCTTTCTTCCTTCCTTTCTTCCTGCTTGCCTTCGTTCCTTCGTTCCTTCCTTCCTTCCTTCCTTCCTTCCTTCCTTCCTTCCTTCCTTCCTTCCTTCCTTCCTTCCTTCCTTCTTTCTTCAAAATAGACAAAAAAGAAAAATATATAATAGTTCATTTGAATCTTTATGTTTTCATGCTTATCAGAATAAATTCCAGAAGGCCATAAATCACATGACTGTATGCTGTTATCATATCAAAAAATAAAAATACGTACATTTTGGCAAATTTGTTTTTATTGTTCTGTGCTATGGAATGCAATTATCAGTGATTTTTGGTACATAAAAGGCCAAAAAACAGACAGAAGACAAACTAGTATTATAAATAAAAACAGAGTTCTACACAGAAATATAATTTTTCCAACGTTAATTTCATTTCACTTTTCTTTCTGAATCAGTTCACTTTTTAAAACAAATATCAACATAAAAATATACAATTGCACATACATATATGCTAACTTTATATACATTTTTGTGGATGATTTCTCCTAAGATGGCCCAGATTTATGTGTTACTCTATGAATATTTATGCACCCTTTCTCATAAGAAATGAATTTTTAAGAAATGGAGAACTGCATCACAAGTTCAGGAAGTTCTAAATATCAACATTTTAGTTCACTTATTCATTTCAGAATCATAAGATTAAGCAAGCCTGGATGAAAATTCAGATAAATGCTTTTTCCTTCTATTCTTATAGAGCAAATCAACCCCTCTTTAAAGAATTTATCATCAACAATGAGACCTTTTATATTGAGGATTTCTTTTTAAATTAAAAATGTGCCTGGTAAATAAAAGGTTAATAATAATGTTTATAATACCAAACGTCCCATTTTCTTAGATACAAACACTTGACTGTGGTTGAGCTAATCCCTGAAGCAAGGAGTTTTAAGGTAATTTGTGGTGCAGCTGTCCTTTTCTGGAACACAAGCAAGATGTTCTGCCCTGGGTCAGCTGCAGGAACAAATGCCGAAAGCAAATGCAAACACAAGATGTTCACCCACAGACTGCAAGCTCCAGCAGGAGAGGCACGTGAACAGAGCCCCTGGCATTGTCTGAATCAAACCATACAATGCCACAGAGTTTACTGTATGGCTTATGGTCAAGTAGAAGCAAGAGGTCAGGGGTAAGGAAAGAACATCAGTGATAGAAGCCAAACTGACTGACAGACCAATGCCATAAACTCACAGTATATCTATTGTTTTACTAGAAGGAAGTAGGATTACGGACACATGACAGCCTCTGCATAAAATACCAAAGTAACAGTTGCTTCTCCAGTGCTGGATATGCGCTTCAGAATCCAAATTCTTCAGTCCATACCAGGACAAACTTTTTCTGTACATGTCTTGTTAAAATTAAGATTCTTCCTGAATGTTGGCCCTTCACTTTCTATATGTTCTGCAATAATTAATCGATAGTAGCCACAAAACTAACTGCTACAGCAGTTTCCCTCAATTTGAGATCTTCTGGATGTGCAAAGATCACAATTTTCAAAATGTCCTGCCAGTGTTTCCATAGAGAGTTGTAATCACACAGTTGGGCAAAGCTTTTTCTAGATTTATAGTTGTTGTAGAAACATAGGGGATTTCCTGGTAAAGTTGTAATCCTAAGTGAGCTACGGTGACATCATGAGAATGATCAAGTGACATCATCGCTAAAGCCTTGCAATTGCAAGCCATTTCAATGCACTCCTGTGCCACTGGTGTTTTATCTGTGGATGCTCCAAAGCAGTGGATTTCAGTTCAGATATGGCAACTTACTCTTGCTTTGTGCTCATTGGATGGTATTCTTGTCCGATTCTCTCTTCTAGCTCCTAGCATCAGCGTGGCATTATCAGGTAAATTACACGAGATAAAGTACAAGTCTGAGCAAGATTATTAGCATGTTCTGTTTTAGATTTGGATATTTCAAATAACTGAATATCAATTCTCTTGTGCTGATTAATGACTGCAATAAAGTAATTTACATATTTGGCAAAAGAGTTGAAAATACCCAAAGACATGCTAGGATTAGGAGTTTGGAAAGCAACATGAATTTGCCCAGGAGTATTGGAGAAGGGGATTCCAAAAAATTAAGATGGTGGGTGCTTGTTTTTTTAACACAAGGTTTTTTTTTTTAACATATAACACACTTTAAAAAAGGATCTCAATTACAAGGTCATTGCCACTATCTTGACTTTTTGATTTCCTGAGGACATCCCCAAATTTACCACCAGTACAGAAACACAGAGAAATGCTAGCCATTTATTCCTCCCTCCATCTCTGTTTCTGTCTTTGCCTCTGTCTCTGGTTAATAGGAGCAGACATAGAATTTAGGGCACCGGAAGAAATATGAAGGTTGGCAGGCAAGCAAGCATTGCTTTGATCGTTTAGAAAGAGCAAAAACAGATAGTGATCATTCTTGGTAAGTTCTAGACTTTATAAGCATAGAAGGAATTCCATGCTCATTGGATTTTGATTTCTAATAATTCTAAAAATTGTTAAAACTGGCTGCAACAATTTGGGTGAGCTTTAAAACTGGAATCATAAAGATTTGGGACTGGGAATCCCACTTGCCTACTAAGTCCTTAGGATTACAATAACACTTAGATTTATATACTGCTTTACAGTGCTCTACCCCCCTCTCTAAGTGGTTTGGGGATGCTCAATCCCATGTGATCAGAGATGGGAAAGGCCACACTTCTGTGCAAATTGATTCTGATTAACAAAAAGCAACAGTATTAAGCAAAATTTAACACCAACGTTTTTAAAGTAACTTTGTTTATATCTAAGGAGAAACAACCATTTCTACAGCTTTGTGCCTTCATCCTAAAGCTATAAAGTGCTGGTTAAAAATCCCTTTGTTCCACACTTTGTTGCAGGATTTAATCCTTGTGGTTTGTATATTGCTTAATTTGACACCAGAGGGTGCCATAGAACAGTTCATAGAAGAATTAAAGAGATCAGTGAAAAAAAAGAAAAAGAACAAAAGAGTAAAATACTGCCATCTTATTCATATTTACTTGTCATTAAATTACACTCAAATTCAATAGCATATCTACCTACTGTAATTGCCTTTGTGAAACCTTATTTTTGTTTGTAAAGAAGAAACATTTTATATAACTATGATGCCCTCATTTTTATTACATGAGTCATCCTACCTGGAATGGATCTACATCTCTAATATTGGAGACATGGCTTTGACCTTTGAACATCAAGTCTCCTCTTCTACTACTCTTCTATATCTACCATCTTAGTCTTAAGATCTAGATATTCTGAATACAGAAAATTCTCAATGATAGAATGGCCAGAGGATGATTGGGTGTGCTGAGAATCCTTTAGCTCCAAGATAGCAAGAGGAAAACCAGTGAATGTTTCTCAGTTTCTTCCTTGCTTGCTTCAACTGAGCTATTGAGGGGAAATGTAGTGCTGTCAAGCCCAGTATTTGG
This sequence comes from Notechis scutatus, assembly GCF_049901735.1. Taxonomy (NCBI): domain Eukaryota; kingdom Metazoa; phylum Chordata; class Lepidosauria; order Squamata; family Elapidae; genus Notechis; species Notechis scutatus. Next base: position 242,677,050 of record NC_142009.1, on the reverse strand, counting down.
CTTTTAGGACTTCTTGTTGGAAGGATGGCTACAGTTTAGGATCCATGAAGTGAGATAGATAGGAGTTCCTCCAGTGGAGCAATAGCCTACTTCAAGCTTCAAGGAGTTCCATTGTTTCTAGTCAAAAACCGTCTTCAGGGAGCTCCTCTTACTTCCAGTAGCTGATCTGGAAGTAAATCAATTCACCTGCTCAAGAGACATTGAGTTGTACATGCAACATACTTTAAAAGTGATATGGAGCTAAAAGAGTACAAAACAGGAGTAACTTGAAAGTTATACCATTTGTTTAAAACTCATTTAGCAAATCTCATCCCTAAATAAAAATAGCTTTTCTAAATGAGATTCTGTTTTGAATTATTATTTCTTGGTATTTATTTAAAACATTTAGCCCCAAAGTTAATAAACATCTTAATTCTGATAATACAGAATAACATATTCTGTTCTGAAACATTAATTTGCTTACTATACACTGTGCATATAATAATATATGTTTAATATTATTTTGCATTTATAGCAAAAACATTAACTTAGTCATATTACCACAATTATGGATGAATATCAGAATCAACCTGTATTATTTTACTCTGTTCTTAGATCTGACTTCTTGAAAATTACACAAGTTATCCCGCAGATCCGATTTACACAAGTTTATTTTAACTAAGCTGGCAAAGAAAGTGAGATTTTATAAGAAGCTCAGGTTTTGCAAAGCATGCATATTCACCACAAAGAAAATCCCTCTGATTTCAATTGGGCTTAAACAAATAATGGGCCCTAGGATTACTTTTTGTTTTTTGTTTAAATTAATTTGTGAGGGAATATGATGTTTTACAAGCTACTTTGCCAAACACACATTTATTGAATTTTTAAATACATCCCCAACCAATAAAAGGTGGGGATATGATATGTATTAACCACCTTACTCTCTTACAATTTACAATAATATTCCACATGAAACATTTTTAATGAGTGAACACAAATTGGTCTGCACAAATAGGAAACATGTAAGCAGACAGGTAGACCAATCAAGAAAATTTGTATTCATATGATACAGCAGCATTGACTTTCATCCAAAACAACACAGACATTAATTCATCATCTCTTCCTCTTCATGCTGAGTGATGGAATGAGTGGCCATGTTTTTGCATGTTTCTTTGAGCACCCTTATTTGAAAAAATTGGTAGTATGTGTTGCATGCAATATATGCAAAAGCTTCCTATCAACTTTTGGAAGACTAAATGTGACTCAAGGTAACTTTTTCACTCACACTTCAAAAGAGGAAATATGAGGTAGTTTACAATACCTATAATTACACCTCCCAGAGTCACTTTGCGTGACATTGGCTATATGTTATCAATAGATAGATGATAGATAGATAGATAGATAGATAGATAGATAGATAGATAGATAGATAGATAGATAGATAGATAGATACTGATAGATAGATAGCTAGATAGCTAGATTAGATAGATAGATAGATAGATAGATAGATAGATAGATAGATAGATAGATAGATAGGTGATAGATAGATAGATAGATAGATAGATAGATAGATAGATAGATAGATAGATAGATAGATAGATGATAGATAGATAGCTATAGATAGGTGATAGATAGATAGATAGATAGATAGATAGATAGATAGATAGATAGATAGATAGATAGATAGATAGATAGATAGATAGATAGATAGATAGATAGATACCGTAGACATATAGCTAGATAGCTAGATTTGATAGATAGCTAGATAGCTAGATAGCTAGATAGCTAGATAGATGATAGATAGATAGATAGATAGATAGATAGATAGATAGATAGATAGATAGATAGAGAGATAGATAGATAGATAGATAGATAGATAGATAGATAGATAGATAGATAGATACTGTAGACAGATAGCTAGATAGCTAGATTAGATAGCTAGATTAGATAGATAGATAGATAGATAGATAGATAGATAGATAGATAGATAGTTTACAATACCTATAATTACACCTCCCAGAGTCACTTTGCGTGACATTGGCTATATGTTATCAATAGATAGATATAGATAGATAGATAGATAGATAGATAGATAGATAGATAGATAGACAGACAGACAGACAGATAGAGTGAGATGATAGATAGATAGATAGATAGATAGATAGATAGATAGATAGATAGATAGATAGATAGGCAGTTAGGTATGGATAGATAGATAGATAGATAGATAGATAGATAGATAGATAGCTATAGATAGATAGATAGATAGATAGATAGATAGATAGATAGATAGATAGATGATGATAGATAGATAGATAGATACCGTAGACATATAGCTAGATAGCTAGATTTGATAGATAGCTAGATAGCTAGATAGCTAGATAGCTAGATAGATGATAGATAGATAGATAGATAGATAGATAGATAGATAGATAGATAGATAGATAGATAGATAGATAGATAGATAGATAGATAAGGGAAGTCTTCATTGTTAGAGAGACCATGTTTCTAGGCAATATAGTTTGCTGTGGGTAGGGCCAGTTATAACCTCAAATTCAGCCTGAATTTTTAAACGATTATTTTCTGTTGGGTTTACCATTTCCTGTAATAGCATTGACTTCATGATGTAAATATTTAAGGAGAAATACAAAAAGGCTGAAGATGCTCAAAAGTTGTTACATGACGATCGAAACATGTCAATTACTGGAGACTGCCAGAAGATTGAGGGTTACAATTTATATGAAAGCTGCTTTATAAAGACCTTCTCTTCTCTCTGAGGTTGAAAGGATAGCTCTTCTTAGAAAGGTTATCTATAGAATAGAATAGAATAGAATAGAATTGAATTGAATTCTTTATTGGCCAAGTGTGAATAGACACACAAGAAATTTGTCTTGGTGCATATGCTCTCAGTGTACATAAGAAAAAATAAAATATATTCATCAAGAATCATAAGATACAACACTTAGTGATAGTCATAGGTTACTAATAAGCAATCAAATCATACATAGGTTACTAATACACAATCAAAACATACTAGGAACACAAATAAAACAATACCAATGGTAAAGATACAAGCAACATGGTTATAGTCATAAGTGGGAAGAGAGATAATAGAAAGGATGAGAAGAAGAATAGTAATACTTTATGAAATAAAACTTTATTTAAATAGTAAAACTTTATGAAGTTTAGAAAGTAAACTCAAGTAAAAAGGAACTTGAAAATGTATTGAAGTTTTAGAAGCTATAGTAGAGTAAACATAACATAATCCTTAGAGTAAATTTGAAGTCATATTAGTGCTACTCTTGAGAGGGATTCCAGAGACAGGCTTGAATTTGCTGTTCTTGAGAGCCACAAAGGTCCATATGCAGAGGTGACATTCAACAAGTTCTGACAGGTTCTGGTAGCGGAAATATTGAGTAGTTTAGAGAACCGGTAGTAGAAATTTTGAATAGTTTGGAATAGCACTTCTGAGTAGCTCCACACCCATCTATTCTCTGCCTCCGAATCCCAGCGGATTGGCTGAATCTTCTTTTGTTGCCTTGCACAGGAGAATGGAGCTGGAAAGCAAGTTAGTGGGGTGGGGAGAGAATGGGGATTTTACAGTATCCTTTCCCTGCCACACCCACCAAGCCACGCCCACAGAAACAGTAGTAAAAAAATTTGAATCCCACCACTGTCCATATGGCTGTAGGTTAAATCATTTGCAGTTAGGCCAATAATCTGTTGAAAGAAGAAGCAAATATTATTTCCCAAAGAGTTTCTCCTTGAGGGAGATGGGTAGATTAGAAACACAAAACATAAATGAACAAAAAATAAATAAAAGCACATAATGTCTGGACAAACACATATTAGGGTAAGGTCTGACTTGCTTTAAGATTTAAAGGCACCTTTTCCTAGCTTGATGACTTTCAGAAGTGTTGGAATGAGTCCATGCCTTTGTTTTGGTGTGACAGATGTATGGCCATGAACATCACTTTGCTGGCTGAATATTTGCAAACATCTAAGAAGTCTCTGTAGAGTTTTAAAAGGGTTAAAATAGCAGCTGCTGGTCTGGAAGAGTCTGAGTTGCCTAGTCCTTATCTCATTGTTATCCTTTACCATGAACTGCCCACAATTATGGAACGTATCGCTTACTGCCATCTGTTTTTGGTGAGGCACTCCTAGGATCGTGGCCAGCAAAAAGGGATTAAGCAGAGAAAAGTAGACATGGCAAAATGACTCTACAACAATTGGCTGCTACAATCAGCTTCCCTTGTATGTTGTGCACACCAGTAGATTCTGCAGCTGGGAACAGCTGCAAAGAATTAGGCATAAAGATAAACTGTGAAGACTGTTTCAAAGCTGCTATAAAGGAAATGCATTTCTCAGTTCAGTGGTAATGTAGGGTTGTAAAGAAATAAAGACATACAAAGTGCACATGTTGTATAAGAAGGAGTATTTGGGAACAATGCTTTCTTGATAACTGCAATCCAAGAATTCAAATTAGGGAAGTACCTAGAGAAAAACTAAAGTTCAGTGATATCATATTAACAAATAATTTACACAGATGGAACACCGCTCCAAGATAATACGATACTATCATAGCTGGTGATTTAGCCTACTGTTCTCAACAATAATTGAAAATAACGTTCTAGAGATGCTCTAGAACTGAGCTATGTCTCCTCCTCAACCACACGCTATGTGATTTGGTTTAGTGGTTAACTAGTCAGTTTTGTCTAATGATTAAAACATCAGGCTAGGAACTGGGAGACTGTGATTTCTAGTTCCACCTTTCATACGGTGGAACAGTGATTACTAGTTTCACCGTATGAAAGCCGATTGGGTGACTTTGGGCCAGTTACTCTGTCTTGGCCCAACCCACCTCATGGGGTTATTGTTGTGGGGAAAAGAGAGAGGAAGGAGTATTAGGTATGAAAAAATGCTTTGAGTTTTTTTTTTATAAAAATAATAAAGGCAAGATAAAAATAAATCAACAAAAATATTTCCAATGGAAAACTAATAATGTTGTAAAATAAATAAATAAAAGCATTTCCAATAGAAAACTAATAATAAAGTGCATAATTATCTTTCCAATAACTATAGCAATACTTTTAGTAAACAACAATCATTAAGCAGCATGGTGAATGAAACAATCCAGTATATCTATTCTTCTGTTCTGTTATTCAGTTAAACTCTAAATAACAATCTTTTGATTGAATGACACAAAGGAAGGAAAGAGGGACAACATCAGAGGTGGTATTCAGCTGGTTCGGATCAGTTCCGGAGGCGGAGAACTGGCAAACACCACCTCTGGCTGGCCCCACCCATTGGCCCTTTCCTGTCCTATTTTCCCTAGTTTTTTTAGCTCAGCTGATTCACGCGGTAGAGCGGATTGTTGGGCCTCAGCTGAGCTAAACAACAACTCACCTCACTAGCATTGACACAGATGGCGGTTTTCAAGGGCTGCGCACACGTGCGAAGTCTGCTCCCTTGATAGAACTGGTAGGAAAAAACTTAGAAACTTACCACTGGACAACATCAAGTTGATAGTTTGGAAAGAGATGAGAGCTATTAGACCTGGCATGCAAAAAGCCAAATGACCACTAGATGGCAACAAAGAGATACAGAAATCTTTTTTGCAGTCTTGATTTGGTAGTCTTAATGAGAACACTTCAGCATACAAGTAATGCCAGAGGTGGTATTCAGCAGGTTCTGACCGGTTCTGGAGAACTGGTAGCAGAAATTTTGAGTAGTTTGGAGAACCGGCAAACATCACCTCTGACTGGAGATTTTACAGTATCCTTCCCCTGCCACACCCACCAAGCCACGCCCACAGAACCAGTAGTAAAAAAAAAATTGAATCCCACCACTGGGTAATGCATAGTTAGGATAATCTGTTTGCCCCTCACATGTTCACTGAAAGTATGGGGATGCTTTTAGAATGGAATTTTTGACTGATAGTCCAGTGTAACAACTTAATTTAAGACAATAGAGATATAATCACATATATTTGCCCTGCTCACATCTGATGTTGGGATATTGGTTGGCTTACGATGCCCATAATTTATGATCAAGGGAAGGCAATTAATACTATACATTATTATAAAAACACCCATCAAATTTTAACTACTTATTTTTGCTTTCAACTTCAGAATGACTTTTTAAGAGAAGACTTTTTAAGTATATAGTTAAAATTAATATTTTAGACTTGAAAATCTGAATATTATATATGGTTGTTGCCTGATTACGTTGGTGGTTTGCCTTAATGGGCTTAATGTATATATATTTTTTTATCCTTACGTAAGGCTAATTACAAAGTATCTTTTGTATGCTGCAGAATTATGCAAAACGAATGAGCAAACAAAAAATAAATGAATAGTTTGCTGTCTTTCTTTTAGTGCCTCGTTGGGAATAATTATAGTTAAGATTGACTCAGTCAAATTTCTTTTAAAATAAATGGAAACAGAGGCAATTCTTTAAACTGAGTTTAAGTCAAGCTAATTATTTTTTTTAAATAATCCTTCTTATACATTGCTATTTTTTCAGAAGAAGGAGATAAACTGTCCCATTCAATGTCACAGTGAAGAATCATTATTATTCAAACAGCTGTACTTCACCCGCCCCCCACTAAAATCAAATTAATTGAATTATTCCTTAATATGCCATACTGCCAAAATAAAGTACATGGAGCTTTATTGCTTACAGTAAATTAAATTATGACTATGATGCAGATAATGCTTCTGATCTTTTTCTTTGCTTATATATAACATCCCTCTTTAAGATTATTCAATGCGTGATAGTCAGTATCTTTCTTTTGGATTATCTTCAAAGGACAAACAAATCTCACTTTCTTATACAGAAATAAACAAATGCCAGCCAAGGTGTACTTTACTGAGGACATTTTGTCACTGGAATTATTGCAATTAAATGCCAGGGCATGAAAAATAATGTTGTGATGCTTTGATATGCTCCCATCTCCATGTGGTTCACCACAGCAATTTTTGGATTGCCCTGGTGGTGTGAGATTTTAATCTAATTCCTGCTTATTCTATAAAGCCTTGGCACATGCCAGCAGGACAGCTGTACATCTTTAGCTTTTCTTTGTGTGGCTCTCACTCCAAAATAAGGCCTAACTGCCTCAAAACCAGGTTTCTATGCCAGGAGCATCTGCAGCAAAATGGGACAAAGTGATATCAATACAGAAATCCCTACTTGAAGTGCTGGTTTGTGTGTCATGGATTTTTAAAAATATTTTCTGGGAATCAGCTTTTGTAATTGATTTCACTCCCTATAGATATGGATGCCCCCACTGTCTTTGTCAGAGGGAAGAATTCAGTAAGATTTGCACCTAGTAGAATTTAGAAGATCACCTAATTTTGAGTATCTTCAAAGGTAGCTAGAAAACCAAGCATTTGTTTGTAGTAAATAGTATTAGGTTTATGATACAATTATGAAGGTCTAAATCAGGGTTGTCAAACTCGTGGTCCACGGGCCGGATGTATCACGCACTGACTAAGCCCACACCCAGTTTAACGAAGGGGAAAAAGTTATTATATGTCACGTGACAATGCCGTGACGATGAGAGTTTGACACCCCTGGTCTAAATTATTTGTTTCATTTTGCAGCTCCGGCCATTAGTGTGAACCTCCCTAAAGCTAACAATGGTAAAACCTTATTCCAAATCCCTTTTTCTATATCTTAGTCCCTCATTAAAGTCTTATCACCCCTTTTATATCTCACTTCATAATTATAATTCATTCTTTTGTCTCTGAAAGAACCACAGCAAATGTCTCCCCTCTCTTATTTTAATGGGGGGGGGGGGAGAAAATGATATGTTGATGGAGCTAAGGTATAAAAATCTTGTTTCTCCCTCTTCCACAATTTGTGATAACATTCCATTCCAAAATATTAAAAATACTTTCCAAAGTATTCCTCTTCTGTTTACTACACAGTACAGAAAGATGCTGCACACATTGAAATAACATAATAACCTGTTGTAATGACGAGGCAGTAGAGTTGTTTGATCATAAACAACTGAATCATGATGAACTTTATTGGAGTCTATTCTTGCATTTATACACATTTTTAGTTATCCTCCATCACTGGTTAACTTTGGTTACTGCTTAACTTTCGTTACTGTTTAGCACAGTAATTAATTATCTCTAGTTAAAGTCTAACATATGTTTACTTCCTCTCTCCAATCCTCCTTTAGATTAGTGACTTTGTTTACCTGAGTTGTATTTGCTTGGAAACATTCTTTATCTGAGGTTTGCCATCCGAGATTGGAACATTCCTGCAATTACAACTCTACAATAACCCACCTGATTCCATTAATAATAACTGAACAAAGCTGTAGGATAGACCTGCCTATGAAAAGGTTCTTTGGGAATCACATATATCAGTTTGATAGTTCTTTTCAAGTTCTTTATTAGAGTATTTAACACTGGTCAAGCTATCAAAATTTAGAAAATATTTGCATAAAGGTAGAAAGCTCCGTTCCTTCACATCCCATGATGGTGCTTCCAAAATTCAGAGGTGAAATTTGAGGCCACTTGAGGGAAGTTTAAGGAATGGAAGGGTAGCAGTCTGCCTCCCACTTCCTTTCTCATGAAGATTATGGTCATGTTTCTTCTGTTGATATCAAAGTGTCACATTCATATGGTGATCATATTTAATTCATCCTAATGCAATGAAAGTAGGTGTTATATTTACTTTCACAAAGAAAGCTGTAAGGTTTCTCTTGCAATTATTCTTGTTGGTTAGCTGCACACATACTCAAATGAAATACTTACAGTATATACATAAATTCACAGATAATATATACCTATAATCTCTCTCTCTCTCTCTCTCTCTCTCTCTCTCTCTCTCTCTCTCTCTCTCTCATCTATCTATCTATCTATCTATCTATCTATCTATCTATCTATCTATCTATCTATCTATCTATCTATATCAGTCATATCTATCATAGGTGGTATTCAACAGGTTCTGACCAGTTCTGGAGAATTGGTAGTGGAAATTTTGAATAGTTTGGAGAACTGGCAAATACCACCTCTGACTGGCCCCACACCCATTTATTATTTGCCTCCCAAATCCCAGCTGATCGGCTGGGTCTACTTTGGTTACCCTGCATAGGAGAATGGAGCTGGAAATCAGGTTAGTGGGGTGGAGAGGGAATGGAATTTTGCAGTAACCTTCCCCTGCCACATCCACCAAGCTATTCCCACAGAACCAGTAGTAAAATTTGTTGAATCCCACCACTGCTATCTATCATCTATCATCTCATTTATATCTGAAACTTAACATGGGGGTATTTCCAGATGAACAGCCTTTTCATCTCCCAAATGTTTCAATTTTATCAGCTAGGTATCAGGACGCAATGAGCACAGGGATATTCATATTTTGAAACCTTCGGGTTCAGTGGTGGGATTCAAATTTTTTTACTACTGGTTCTGTGGGCGTGGCTTGGTGGGCGTGGCAGGGGAAGGATACTGTAAAATATCCAGTCAGAGGTGGTATTTGCTGGTTCTCTGAACTACTCAAAATTTCCACTAGCGGTTCTC